>NC_067489.1:39770395-39860395 GCF_947179515.1 Apodemus sylvaticus
TTCTTTACTTACTTCCTTACTTACTTGTTTGGGGGATGGGGGAATGGAGCAGTTCAAGACAGCATTTTTCTGTGTAGCCTGGCTGTCCTGGAATTTATTCCATATACCAGGTTGGCCTTGAACTCAGAGATCTGTCTGTGTCTGCCTCTATGTACTGGAACTAAAGGCATGTGCAACCATACCTGGCTATGTTTTTATTTTTATTCCTTTTATGTTATTTTATTTTTCCATTAATTTTGTTGGCACGGAAAACATTTTTCTCAATTTTTTTAGTTCGTTGGGAGTTTCATATGTCCTTTATTATATTTATTCAATTCCCCAGCTCCTCCATGCTTACCTATGCATCCAACTGTGTATCCTGCTTTTTATCATTTTCTTTTCTTCTAAATACAATTTGTGCTACTCATATAATCTTAGATGTGTCTTCAACCCATTGGACTTTTAAACTCAACTAATTCTTCCCCTTTCAGAAGCTATCAATTGCCTGAGCTTTTTTAGTTAGGTACAGGGCATCATAACCACCTCTCCTATCCACACACTAGATTTCATTTGCCTTGTGCCTGTGTAAGTCTTTTTTATGCTATTATGATTGCTGTGCATTAATATGTGTGAGTCTTATATTATGTGCAGAAAACACTTTTCTATGCTTTCATATACCACCTGTGACTCTTATAGTCTTTCAGCCTCCTTGTTAATGAAGATTCACTAAGTCTTTGGAAAATGAGTGTTTTAACAACTTTCCTATTTCTGTGATAAAACACCATGACCAAGACAGCTTCTAGAAGGAATGATTTATTTCATAAGAGAGTTCCAGAGAGATAAGAATCTGTCTTTCCAGGGAGACATGGCAACAAAAATAGAGGCATAGTTGCTGGACTAGGAGCTGGGGGCTCATACCTGGAACAACCAGCAGGAAGCAGAGGAAGAACCAGACATGACATAAGGTTTTAAATTTACAAAGCCTAACTTCAAGAGCATATTTATTTCTCCAAGGACATACCTCCCCACATCTACTCAATCAGTGTCAACAGCTGAGAACCAAGTTGTATTGGCTGGTTTTGTGTGTCAACTTGACACAGGCTGGAGGTATCACAAAGAAAGGAGTTTCAGTTGGGGAAGTGCCTCCCTGAGACCCAACTGTGAGGCATTTTCTCAATTAGTGATCAAGAGGGGAGGGTACCTTATAAGTGGTACCATCCCTGGGCTGGTGGTCTTGAGTTCTATAAGAAAGCAAGCCAGTTAGTAACATTCTTCCATGGTCTCTGCATCAGCTCCTGCTTCCTGACCTGCTCAAGTTCCAGTCCTGACATCCTTTGGTGATCAACAGCAATATGGGAGGTGTAAGTTGAATAAACACTTTCCTCCCCAACTTGCTTCTTGATCATGATGTTTGTACAGGAATAGAAAACCTGACTAAGACAAATTAGTACCAATGTAGTGGGGTATTCCTGTGACAACCTGACCATGTTTTGGGGAGGACTGTAGAAGGACTTTGGAACTTTGACCTAAAAGAGCCATTAGGATGTTAAGAGTTCTGTGGAAAGTTCTTTAGGAGCTTGGAAGACAATGTTAAGAACAGTGCAGAAGATGGAGGTCTAGCTTCTGAAATTTCAGAGGGAAGATTAAAGACTCTTATCAGGGCCATGTTTTGATTGTGAAGATTCTGTGGTTTTGGTTAGCTGGGGCTGAAAAATCAGCTGTGATTAACACGATACCAGAAATACTCAAGCAAACCTTTGTGTTACTGGGACTATTGATGCTGGTTAGCTGGAGCTAAGAAATTAGCGGTGACTAATAAGAGACCAGCATCACTGAGGTAAAATCTTCTGGAAAGTGTTTTCTGAGAGCACAGAGGCTGTGTTCCAGAGATAGCCAAGGTTGTACCTCGTGCTGTGGCTGGACTTGGTACTGTGTAAGAGTCACCCAGGTGGTATTGGTTTTGAAGGCATGAAGTAATCATGAAGAGCAGCTGAGGCTAGGCACTGTGAGAGGCTTCAGAAGGCCATTGGTGAAGGTGCAACCTCAGTTGCAATTAATGGCCCAGGACTGAAGAGGTCATGTAGGAGTTGAGGCTTGGCACCAATGAAAGGCTATTGATGAAGCCTAGTTACAGCAGAAGACAGCAGTGTTTTGGAGATGCCAATGCCATGAGATGACCACAAAGAACAGCAGCAGCAGTGGAGTACAGGCAGCTGGAGCCTAGAAGACAAGGAATGTGCTACAAAGGGCAGAGCTGGAGCAGTGACCCTAGCCCTTGGAGGAGCCTAGAAGATTGTGAGTTGGATCCCAGATATTGAACCATTGAAGTTTGAGTTTTGCTTTAGATTGTGACTGTGCCCTGATATTTTTCCCTCTTGAAGGAAGAAAGTATTTTATTGGAGCCCACAGTTAAGAGACTCTAAATTTTTAAAAGACTTTGAATTTTAAGAGATATTGGACATTTTAAAGGATTGAACTTTTACTATGTAAAGACAGTAGGACTTTTAAAGTTATCTAGATCTTGGGGATGAATAAGGGGTTGAGGCTTAATAGTGATGTGTTTGTGTGTCAGGTTGACAAAGGGCCAATTGTACTGGCTGGCTTTGTGTGTCAACTTGACACAGGCTGGAGTTATCACAGAGAAAGGAGCTTCACAGTTGGGGAAGTACCGCCATGAGATCCAGCTGTGGGGCATTTTTCTCAGTTAGTGATCAACAGGGGAAGGGCAGAGCCCCTTGTGGGTGGTGCCATCCCTGGGCTGATAGTCTTGGGTTCTATAAGAAAGCAAGCTGAGCAAGCCAGGGGAAGCAAACCAATAAGTAACATCCCTCCATGGCCTCTGCATCAGCTCCTGCTTCCTGACCTGCTTGAATTCCAGCCCTGACATCCTTTGGTGATCAACAGCAATATGGAAGGTATAAGTTGAATAAACCCTTTCCTCCCCAACTTGCTTTTTGGTTATGATGTTTGTGCAGAAATAGAAACCTTGACTAAGACACAAGTACTCAAATGCCTGGGACTAAAGGGGTATTTATCATATTGCAGGTATAACATGCACATCCTATTTAAAGATAAGTACCCATGAGTCTCTAATGTCTCTGAACATTAACTAGTTAAGAATCAGTGTATTAATTATTATCTATTGCAAGGAGAAACTTCTCAGATGAGGACTAAAATGTCTTGGGTATAACAAAACATCAAAATGTGTTGATTTTAAGCTATGACCATTTAGTATAGTAATAGTAGTAGATTTGCCCTTAGAGCCTATGACCTACTTAGCCAAAGTTTCTTTGCCCTGATGACATGCTGTGTACAAGTTTCAGGTCTTAGAAAAAGGGCTTACTCCAGGACTTTTGTGTCACTAAGATCTTAAATATATAAGCCAAATATGATCATCTCATTAGAGGCAAGCAAGTCCTTTGAGAAAATCAAGCATATCTTCATTGTAGGGTTCCATAGCTGCCTGCAGCTATTACGAAGTGGGTTTCTGGAACAGAAGCTGAGGAATAAATAGGGAAGGGGGGCGAAAAGAAGTACGGCTAAGACAATATTCACTGATCAAAGCCGGAAACTTTAATGGCGCCAGACCTTTTAACAGTTTGGGCAAACCCTTCCCCCCAGACTCCAGGCTGAGTTCCGGTGGAAGTTGTCTAGCTTCTCTTGGAGGTCCTCGTCTTGACTGCTCCGGCAGCTGGGTGGGTCACCTGTTTAATTCAGGAATTCCTAGACCTGGAGGAACAATGAACTTAACCTTTACTTCGAGCACTCCACCCTAGGTGGAGCAGGATCCTGGCTATCTGGGAGAAGTTAACCTTGACCAAAGTCAAACTCTGACCAAGTGCATGACTGCCCCAATATGGCTCTGTACACTTCATAAGTAAAGTCCTAAAGAATCTAGGTATATAGGAGACATATCAACACAGTGAAGGAAAGAAACAGCAGGCACACAGCCAACATCTTCCTAAAGGGAGAAAAAATAATTGAAGCGTTTACATTGAAATTAGGAACAAAATTAGGCTGTTCACTCTAAATCTTCTTATTCAGTATAGTTCTGGAGGTCTTAGCTAGAGCAAAAAGACAAGTGAACAAAATGTACTGGATATAAATAAGAAAAGAAGAAATCAAAGTATCCTTACTTGCAGTTGAAATGATTATAAACATAAATAATCCCAAATATTCGACCAGAAATCTTCTATGGCTGATATACACATTCAACAAAGTAAAATCATACAAATTAACACAGAAAAATTAGTAGCCACCCTATACACAAATGATAAGTATACCAAGAAAAAAATCAGGGAAATAATTATATTCACAATGCTCTCAATAATTATTGGCGTAAATATAAACAATGAAGTGACATAAAGAATAAAATCTTTAAGTTAATGAAAAAGGAAATTGAAGAAGAAAACAGATGTATAGACCTCCTGTATAGGCCTCAATAATATTACAAAAATACTCATCCTACTAAAGTAATTTACAGATTCAAGGAAGTGCCCATAAAACCTTCAAAGCAGTGCTTTAATGTAGAGATTATTTTTAATACAAAGTTTCTTGACTTGGATAATAAATTATATAATCAACTCTGGTTTTATACTTCATCAAATACTTATTTTCAAATTGGGAAAATGCAAATGGTTATTGATATTGCAACTGAATCTAGTGATCAGAAAAATTAAAGGGAAGAAATGATAAAGGAAATTGATAATAAAGAATCTCAATAAGGGTGAGCTCTCTCTCTCTCTCTCTCTCACTCACACACACACACACACACACACACACACACATTTTCAATTGCAACTTGCTGGTCCCAAAAGTATTATGTCCAGAATGCCAGCATTATAGCTAGTAATAAATTTCTAAAGCTTCGTGGCATGTTACTGAGCAAGTCTCTGGTTTTCAGGCTCAACAATCTCCATTTTAATGTGCCTCCAGGTACCTTCCAGGCTCAAAGACACAATGGTGTGAGGAGTCCTCACACTTGAATATCTTGTAACAGAAAGATTTCAAATAAACTAAAAAAAAAAAATTACAAAAAAAAAGCCAACAACAAAACCCCAGAGTACATGCATATGAAGGTGATGAAACACCTGGCAACCCACTCAAGCAGATACACATTATTCATAGATTTTTCTGATTGTAATTTACATAATTGGTTTTTAGGACCAAGATAGTAAATTATCATTTTCAACTAGCAATGGCAAATCATTGTTTGTGTCTATTTGATATAAGAATATTTGCATGTATAAACTACTATATAAGTGAAATAATACAAGTTCTTAGTTTAATTGTCTTGAAATAAGTAGACTATATATTACTTGAGAAAAAAATTCACGTTGCATAGGTTCCTAAACGGAGTTACACTTGGATTAAAATGTGACTTCTAGACTGATTTCTCCCTTCTTACAGTGAAATTTAAAAAAAAAAAGTTTTTATGTTTATAATTCATTATATTTCTCTATACAGGGCAGATGAGCTTCTTAGAGCCTTTGTCTTTTTCTACTCTTTGGGTTTATTTTAGGTAATGGTTGAGTCAGCTTGCCTTTTGGCTGAAGAATCTAGGATCTGAGGTTCTCGACCTGTGCGTCTCAACCCCTTTCGGGGGTTGAATGACCCTTTCCCAGGGGTCACCTTGGCCTTTGGAAAACACATGTCCTTATACTATGATTTGTGACAGTAGCAAAATTACAGTTATGAAGTAGCAATGGACATAATTTTATGGCTGGTGTTCAACACAGCATGAGGAACTATATTAAAGAGTCACAGCATTGGGAAGTTTGAGAAACCACTGACCTAGAGGAAGGAATGCAATCTTCTGCTTTATAGAAGTGAGTAAACATGAATGTGAAACAGCTGGTATAGACTAGGCAAGAACTGAAAGTAGATCAAGATAAATCTACAGAGAAAGAGATGAACAAAATAAAATAGACTCAAACACAAGTATGTTGACAAAAGGATATCAACACCAACAGTGTTTTAAAACTTAAGTCTTTGTAGCTAAATGACCTTTGATAAGCATACTTGATTTATTTATAAAATGAGAGAATATAAGTCATGGGCATCCACTAATGTGTTGTTTGGGAAACTATCGGACACATGTTATAAGACCTTGTTTTCATCCTCCCAGGTCACCGAGGACAAAGCAGGTAAGGTTATCATTGATATGACCTGAGAAGAAAATATTTCTGAATAATCACATAAGCTTGAAGCTTGTGCCCTTGCTTATTCTACATAATATTTCCTGTAGCAGAACAGTTGTTACATATTAGACAATGGGGAGAAAATCTTCATAGAGTTTACAGCCCAGTAATAATAACTCAAATAATCTATAATGCACCTGGGAGAGAGTATATTCAATGTATATTCTTGGTTAATCTTTTCAATATTTTTATTTGAATCGTTTTTCAGATGGGTCTCAGATTGCTAACCAGGCTAATCTCAAGTTCGCTGAGGTCTTTTCGGACCTAAGACTCCACAGTAAGTAAAATTAGAGGTATGTGCCACCCAGGATCCTCTTCTTTTCTGGTATATTTGTTAAACTGAGTCATTTATAATTTTAAGGTTTCCTTATTGTCTGTGTTTCCACTGATGTGCCCCTATCTCAGCCTCTAAGAATAAACTGCCACCCTATTCTTTTGCTAGGGAGAGATACTGATAGTAAAACTCAGAGAGGTTTAAGGACACTTTGAGTCATTGGTAGTGTGTCTGAGAGCAAGAGGGCTGTCGGGCTGCTTTCCCAGAACCCGGCAGAGCTCTCAGCATTCATGGGGCCAGAATGAGAGCAGGTGGTTGCAATCTGCAGCCCTTTTTACCCAAATGCCTTCCCCTGTTTTGCAAGCTTTGCTTTCTCAAGTTCAATGACAAAGCACCGCGGAACACATCAGTATGCGGAGGCACGGTGCACCTGCCCACAGTAAACACAAAGCCCTCTTCAAAAGATGGAAAAATGAGACCTCTGCAAACAGCACGTGTCTTCTCTGGCTTTGTCGCTCATCTTTTCAAGGGCTGTGTTTTTTTCTGGAGGAAAAGCTTGTTTTCTTTTGTTTTTAAAATTTGTCACCCAGCCAAACTGTGAAGATGCACAGGTGTGAGGATTTAAATGGCAGTGATTGACCTGCCCACCTGCAGAGAATTCTAACTAGAATATTAAAGAGATTGCAAGTGTTTGCTAGCCTGATTGCTCTGTTCTTCCTTAATTCATGATCTCTGAGAAGCTGAGCTACTAGATAGAGATTCTTCCCATTTTCCCCCTCTAACATTCTAGGGAATTCTATTATATCCATGACTGAAAATAATATACTCAGACCAAGCAACGTAATTGATGTGATTTGTTTTAATTGTTTGGAAAATATTTGTCTCCAGTTGAGCCCAGACAACATAACCCACAGGACATTCATTTTATGTAATTCCTAGGTTCCCTTCTAAATACCAAAAGACTACATTTGGCATGTACTACATTTACCTGGTACTTTTTTCGTGGTTGCTTATTTACTATGAACTTCAACTATGAATTTAGGGTGTGTATTAGTTTGGGTTCTCTAGAGTCACAGAACGTACGGATAGTCTTTATATAGTTAGGGAATTTGTCGATGACTTACAGTCTATAGTCCAACTCCTCAACAATGGCCAGCAGCTGTGGATGGAAGTCCAAGGATCTAGCAGTTTCTCAGTCCCACGAGGCAAGCAGGCAAGGAAGAGTAACTCTTCCTTCTTCTAATGTCCTTATATATCTCCAGCCATTGTGTAGCCCAGATTAAAGGCTGTAGTTCTCCAGCAGAGAGGGTGTGGCCCAGATTAAAGGCGCGTGCATCCATGCCTTTAATCCCAAATGAGTTTGAACTTGGAAATCTCCTTGTCTTAGCCACTATGCTTCAAGATCTCCATACCAAGATCCAGGTCAGAAACTTATATCTCTGAGCCTCCAAATTAGAATCATAGGTGAGCCTTCCAATTCTAGACTGTAGTTCATTCCAGATATAGTCAAGTTGACAACCAGGAATAGCCACTACAATCCACCCCTTGTCAACTTGACACATATAATATCTCATGTCCACATGAAAGAATAACAAGATTGTGAATACGCCTAACATGATATAACTATTCCTCGTACAATCGCAAATGCATTTGTAAATTTACAATGGGGAAATGTCCCTTGGGAATATTCTTTTAGTGTTTCAATACCGATTGATTTTAAAGGGATTGGAAGAAAGACAAATGTATCTTTAACAAAATAAGATAGAAACATTCATACTACTTATAATCCTTGTTTCTGCAACTGGTTATGTGGCCTTAGCTGGTATTTATAACTACCTTCCTCTGCTACCCATTCTGTATTTCCTTCACCTTTGGCAAGCACCTCAGCAGGTCTTGGCTCTTTTCTTGGAGGATTGACCCATACCTTCATTCCTGATGGGTCTGTGTCCTTTGTCATCCTGCTTGGATTAGGCTGTTGTAGTTTCCCATTGACTTTAATCACAGGACATGGTAGTACTAAGAGATGCCCTGGGGGATCTCCTGCACCCCAGACATAATCCTGCTTACCTCCATTGTGGAGAGGCAATCCAATTTCCCAATGGTAATCTGAATCTATCACCCCTCCTAACAGTGTTATTCCTTTCTTAGCCTGTTGGTTTAAGGGCATTAGAAGCCCAAAATGGCCAGGGGGAAGTCTGAGCTTCCAGTTCAATGGAATGTTTGTTGGGGCTCCTGGTAGGAGCACTCCCCACTCTGGAACCAAAACTTCTAGGCCAGCAGAACCTAAAGTTGTGGGGACAGGAAGCAAAAATTTTCCTAGAGGGTCACTAGGAGTGATAGTGAGTGGAACTATTCCCTTTTCCACCCCTTGATTCCTGGACCCATGGATCCGGCTATGGGAGAAACTGTACCGTATATTGAACGCTGAGTCAAAGCATATACTGCCTTCTGAAGAACTCTGCCCCAGCCCTCCATGATCCATCTCTCATCTAAAGGGAGATGTGGTGGGAACCACCACCCCTGCATCTTTCAAGTCCTTGATTGTGGCAGTAATTCCTGCAATTCCTCCAGGAATACGATATTGTTTTTGATTCACTATTTTCTTTGGCAGAGGCAACTCTAAAGGCTTCCATTTTGCCTTTCCAACCATAATAGCCCTCACTCCACAGGCCAGAGAACCAATATGAGAATTCGACCGATTTCTGAGTATATCTATCCCAATGATACATTCTGGAACTGGGGAAATGACCACAGGATGTGTTCGGGGACCCACTGGACCTACTGTGAGTCGCACATCAGTCAAAACTCCTTTAATCAGCTGTCCTATTCTAACTGGAGGGCCACAATGTTTTTTGGGATCTCCTGGAATCAGTGTCAATTCAGAACCAGTATCCAATAGCCCCCAGAAAGTCTGATTATTTCTTTTCCCCCAGTGTACTGTTACCCTTGTAAAAGGCCGTAGGTCCCTCTGGGGAAGAATTGGAGAAAGACAAACAGCAAAACTTTTAGGTGTCTTATCAAGATCCTTCCTCAGGGGAACCCGGCCACCCCTTCATTCAAGGGGTTCTGGATCTGTAAACTGGCTCAAGTCTGGAAATTGATTCACTGGCTGAGATTGCCTTTTGCCATGATCCAATGCAGCCTTCCTATCATTTGTTTGAGGATTTTTCTGCTTATACAGATCAAACAGATATGCAGTAGGTTTCCTATGTATTTCATCCCTGGAAACACCATGATCGATTAGCCAGCACCAAGGGTCCAAACGAGTCATACCAATATAAATTCCACCTCTCTGCCCATTACGGGGTATGTCATTATAAACATTGTTTTGTCTACGCTGTCCATTATAATAACTACAATCACCTTGTCTCTGGTGATTCAGTGCTGCCACCTGGCCCTTGTTAACTCAGGGCCCAATTAAACCCATTGAATTTAATTCATCTAATTGAGCAGCAGCATCTCCAACCCTAAGGTCTGGCACAAGGAAAAGGGCAAGAACAAAACTCTTTAAATGTGCTGGTGCCCCTCTCACCAGTTTGTGTCTTATAGCACTGGTGAAGGGCATATCTTCTGGACCTTCCCACTGTGGAGGATTAGGTTTTACACAACGTATCCACTCTAGCATTGCAATTTCCCTAAGCCATAAAATCCCTTCATCAACACTAAGCCAAGGGATATCAGGCATTTCTAACTCCTTTTCAGTAGGCTATCTTTTGATAAATACTTCAGTCAACCAATCAAACGAACTTTTGACACCTTTTTGAACTGTGCGAGCTTCCATATTAAACCTAGAATCTCCACTCAGAGGGCCCATGCCAATAAACTCAGCCTGCTCTAGTTTTATGTTCCTTCCACCATTATCCCACACCCTTAAAATCCATTCCCACGCATATTCCCCAGACTTCTGCTTGAATGAATCAGCAAACTCATTAAGCTCCTTATTAGTATAGTGTATTTCCTCATGGACTACACTTTCTACCTCCCCTTTAGGGGCCTGTTTTGCCTTGAGTCTGGTTATAGGTCTAGAAGAAACTATTGGTGGGCCCTGAGAAACATCAGTATTGTCAGCGAAAGTCACTGCTGGATTATCAGGCTTTGAGGGATTAATTTCCTCAGGTGGAGAAGGCATTATTTCAAGGGGTGGGGCTGAGGGTGCTACTTCTTCAGGTGAAGCAAATTCTTGAAAATCTGAAGATTCAAAATTCTCAATTTCAACAGGGTCTTCCCATACATCCGCATCCCAAATTCCTTTAACTGCTGACACCCTCTGAGGTTGAGACTTACATTTTCGCTGTAATTCAGCCAACCTTATAATGAGGGCTTCAGTTTGATTTTCTGCTACTTGAGCTCTATGGCTGCTAGAGAGTAGATTCTCTTCAAGGGCACACTTAGCAACTTTTAGATTATTTACTTGAGTCTGGAGCTCTTCGATTTTATCACACAACTCCTTCCTTTCCTTCATTGTTTTTTCCCCGGAGATGCTAAGAGCAACCAGCCAGCAAAATCATTTTCCGATTTTTTCCCCAACTTGGAGAAAGTATTGTATACCACCGAATCACCTAATTCATCAAGATAATCAAAGGCATTAGCTTCTTTAAGCTTGAGATATAGTTTCATGCACGGGTCTTCAATATTCTCTGAGCTCCCAGGAGGGAGAGAATCTGGAGAAATATCAGTAGTTGAAGGTGCTATTGGATCAACCAACCAACTCCAAAATTTTGAAACATTCATCCTTATACTTCTGCTCCTCTAGAACTACTCCTGGTACCAACTTCTGTATTAGTTTGGGTTCTCTAGAGTCACAGAACGTATGGATAGTCTTTATATAGTTAGGGAATTTGTCGACAGTCTATAGTCCAACTCCCTAACAATGGTCAGCAGCTGTGGATGGAAGTCCAAGGATCTAGCAGTTTCTCAGTCCCATGAGGCAAACAGGCAAGGAAGAGTGAGTAAATCTTCCTTCTTCCAATGTCCTTATTTATCTCCAGACAATGTATAGCCCAGATTAAAGGCTGTAGGTCTCCAGCAGAGGGTGTGGCCCAGATTAAAGGATGTAGTTTTCCAGCAGAGGGTGTGGCCCAGATTAAAGGCATGTGCATCCATGCCTTTAATCCCAAATGATCTTGAACTCGGAGATCTCCTTGTCTTAGCCACTATGCTTCAAGATCTCCATACCAAGATCCAGGTTAGAAACTTATATCTCTGACCCTCCAAATTAGGATCATAGATGAGCCTTCCAATTCTAGACTGTAGTTCATTCCAGATATAGTCAAGTTGACAACTAGGAATAGCCACTACAGGGTGTATCCGAAATCTAACCATTTTTAAATTCATAATTATTAATGAGACAGATTTATAAAGCATTGCCTTGGAAGACAAAAGGTTAACATTTACAAACTATAGATGCCTAGGGACATGTCAGTGAGGAAATTAAATATGATCAAGTCATGAAAAATGAATAAATGAGGGATGGTAAAACAAGGAACTTTATGAATCTTGACATCCTCATAGTCAAATACTGTGTGTAAAGATGTGTTGGATAGTGGCCATTGTCTTACAAGTCATATGTAAGAGTGGGCTAGTAGGAAAATTTAATGTGCTAAATGGTACATGAAGAGAGTTAGGGATTGGCTGGTGTCTGTTGGTTCCCATTGTTTTTGATGTAATTTTTTTATTTATCTATCTTCCCGGGGGGGGGGGATGAAAATGAAACTACACAGTTGCTTCAGGCAGAAAATGAAAATAAAAGATAGAGAAAGCCATGATAAAGTGTAACACACAGTTATGCCTAATATTACTTATTTGAGAATGTAACTTAGTAATGTTCCAAAAATAATTTTGTTATTTTTCAAAGAAAGCGATTTATAACTTGAAATGCAAAATGTTGTAGGAACTGAATTATTTGAAAACCTTCCCACTTGCAGAGAATTCTAACTAGAGTATATTATACTGAGTATATTAATCACTCAGAATGATTAAGCCACTCTTAATCACTATTTCATAAAGGAATGTATACAAATATATACTGTTCTTTCACCATCTGTCATTCGTGAAAAGTTTTACGATATCCCCGAGTATATTATTTTCAGTCATGGATAAAATAGAATTCCCTATTGTACATGTACAGTATATTCATAGAAATTTTATTCTGTGATAGATTTTAAATATTTTCCATTTCTAATGTTCATGCTGTTCCATATCAATTGATTTGTTTTTATGAAGTCATTTATGTATTGTTGTTTACTTCTATTTAAATTGAGTCTTTCTAGATTTATTCTTTTATTCTCTAAATATTTTGTTTCCATAAATGGAAACATTAAAAAACACTAATATATATTAATCCATAACTCATAAACATGTTTTAAAACTTTTAAGAGTGGCTTCAAAAGAAACAAAAAACTAAAAACCCAACATTCAGTATCCACAAGTATATTATATTCCACCACATGAAATTTCAAAGAACTTCTATCATGGATATGTTTACAGCCCATCTCTAAGAGAAATAGTTTTCTGAAATCCACACTCAGTTTAAAAAAAAACATATTTAGTTGGGTGCAAATATCTGCATTTGACCCTTTCAGCTGCTTGTCGGGCCTTTTGAAGGGTAATCATCATGGGTCTCTTTTTGTGAGTGTTCCATAGCCTCAGAAATAGTGTCAGGCCTTGGGGCCTCCCCTTGAGTTGCTGGACCTTCTTTTCCTCAGGTGCCTCTCTATTTCCATCCCTGTAATTCTTTCAGACAGGAACACTTATGGGTCAGAGTTGTGGCTATGGGATGGGTCCCCCATCTGTCATTTGATGCCCTGTCTTTCTGCTGGAGGTGGGCTCTACAAGTTCCCTCTTTCCACTGTAGGTCATTTCCTCTAACGTCCCTCCCTTTGAGTTCTGTGAGTCTCCCCTCCCAGGTCTCTGGTGCATTCTGGAGGATGCCCCCAACCTCCTACCTCCTGAGGTTACCTGTTATGTAGAGATTTTGATGATCTTTTTCCATTACTCTTGGATTTAGTCTGGTTCTATTTCTCATTAGATATTTAATTTTGAGTACATATCTTTAGCTTTCTGGGAACTTAGCTTATTAGTCTAGCAAATATATACTTGGACCAAGTCCAGGTCTGTGGAATTTTATGGTGCCCCCAAAGGACATGATTGATGATATTCTGCTGGTTGAATCCAATTGGTGCCTAAGGATATTTTGAGTTTCTAGGACATTTATTAACTTTATGCTCATTTTCAGTTTAATATGTCTCTCTCGTCTTTAGTTTTCACTAGAGAAGATCTAGTATGTATGGTCTGAGGGCATAATAGTTTTATACAGTGGCTTATCTAATTTACAAAATCAGTAATTAAGTACCACAGGTAGATAACATGCATGATTCATGATTGTATGTTTTTCTGTAAGTTATATATTTTTTGGTTGACAAATCATTATTTATTTATTTACTTATTTATTTACTTTACATCCTGCTCACTGTCCTTGTCCTTGTCCTTGTCAGTCCCTTTCACAGTCCTTCCCCCACCCACCTCCTCTTCTCCTCTGAGTGGGTGGGGGACCCCTGGTATTCCCCCACCCTGGCATATCAAGTCTTTGAAAGGCTAGGTGAATCTTCTCCCACGGAGGCCAGATAAGGCAGTCTAGCTAAAAGAACATATCCAACTTATTGGCAACAGCTCTTGGGAGCTGGAGCCTCTGCTCCAGTTCAGGACCACATGAAGAGCAATCTGCACATCTGATACATATGAACAGGGAGGTAAAGGTTCAGCCAGTGTATTCTCTTTGGTTGATGGTTGAGTCTCTGAGGGCATCAAGGAAGGGTTCAGGTTAGTGGACTCTATTCATCTTCCTGTAGAATTTCCTATCCCCTCCAGGGACCCACATCCTACCTCCTATTCTTACATAAGATTTCCCAAACTCCATCCACTGTTTAACTGTGGGCATCTGCATCTGTCTGAGTCAGGTGCTGGATGGAGCTCTTCAGAAGACAGCCATGCTAAACTCCTGTCTTTAAGCATAACAGAGTATCATTAATAATGTCAGGGATTGGTGCTTGCCCATGGCATGGGTTTCTAGTAGGGCCAGTTATTGTTTGGCTGTTCCTACAGTCTCTGCTCCATCCCCCTTTTCTGAAGTTCTTATAGGCAGGATACATTTTTGGTCGAAATGGGTTGGTTGGTGACTCTACCGCTTCATTGGGATTCCTGCCTGGCTACAGGAAACAAACTTTCCATATTCTCAATGCTGTGAGTCACACTAAGGACACCACCCACTGATTCACGGGTGTCTCCCTTATCACAGGTCTCTGTCTTGTCCTGGAGATTCTTCCTACCTCCCCACCCATCATTTGCAGATTTCCATTCATTCTCATGGCAATCCTTCCTTTGCCTCCCCATACCTCATCCTGAATACCCCATTCCCTTCTCCATCTCCCCACACAGCCAGTTCCCTCCCTCCACATGCTTCTTATATATTATTCTTCCATCTAAGTGAGATTCAAGCTTCCTTACTTGTGACTTCCTTCTTTTTTGTTTGTTTGTTTTTTAACATTTCTTTTTTTAATTCAATATATTTTTTATTTACATTTCAAATGATTGATTTTCCCTTTTCTGGCCCCCCCGAAAGTCCCATAAGCCCTCTTCCCTTCCCCCCCCCCGCCCCCCGTTCTCCCTTCTATCCCTTCCCACTTCCCTGTTCTGGTTTTGCCCTATACTGCTACACTGAGTCTTTCCAGAACCAGGGGCCATTCCTCCGTTCTTCTTGTACATCATTTGATGTGTGGATTATGTTTTGAGTATTCCAATTTTCTAGGCTAATATCCACTTATTAGTGAGTACATACCATGATTAATCTTTTGAGACAGGGTTACCTCATTTAGTATGATGTTCTCAAGCTGCATCCATTTGTCTAAGAATTTCATGAATTCATTATTTCTAATGGCTGAATAGTACTCCATTGTGTATATATACCACATTTTTTGCATCCATTCTTCCGTTAAGGGATACCTGGGTTCTTTCTAGCATCTGGCTATTATAAACAGGGCTGCTATGAATGTAGTGGAGAATGTATCCTTATTACCTGCTGAGGAATCCTCTGGGTATATGCCCAGGAGTGGTATAGCAAGATCCTCCGGAAGTGATGTGCCCAGTTTTCTGAGGAACTGCCAGACTGATTTCCAGAGTGGTTGTACCAATTTGCAACCCCACCAGCAGTAGAGGAGTGTAGTTTTCCTCTTTCTCCACATCCTTGCCAATACCTGCTGTCTCCTGAATTTTTAATCTTAGCCATTCTGACTGGTGTAAGGTGAAATCTCAGGGTTGTTTTGATTTGCATTTCCCTAATGACTAATGAAGTTGAGCATTTTTTAAGGTGTTTCTCAGCCATCTGAAGTTCTTCAGGTGAAAATTCTTTGTTTAAATCTGTACCCCATTTTTTTAAATAGGGTTATTTGGTTTTCTGGGGTCTAACTTCTTGAGTTCTTTGTATATATTGGATATTAGCCCTCTATCTGATGTAGGGTTGGTGAAGATCTTTTCCCATTTTTTTGGTTATCGGTTTGTCCTTTTGATGGTGTCCTTTGCCTTACAGAAACTTTGTAATTTTATGAGGTCCCATTTGTCAATTATTGATCTTAGAGCATAAGCTATTGGTGTCCTGTCAAGAACTTTTCCCCTCTACTGATGTCCTCAAGGGTCTTCCCCAGTATCTTTTCTATTAGATTCAGAGTGTCTGGCTTTATGTGGAGGTCCTTGATCCATTTGGAGTTGAGCTTAGTACAGGGAGACACGGGTAGATCAATTCGCATTCTTCTGCATGCTGACCTCCAGTTGAACCAGCACCATTTGTTGAAAAGGCTATCTTTTTTCCACTGGATGTTTTCAGCTCCTTTGTCAAGGATCAAGTGGTCATAGGTGTGTGGGTTCATTTCTGGATCTTCAATCCTATTCCATTGATCCGCCTGTCTGTCACTGTACTAATAGCATGCAGTTTTTAACACTATTGCTCTGTAGTATTGCTTGAGACCAGGGATACTGATTCCTCCAGTATTTCTTTTACTGTTGAGAATAGTTTTAGCTATTCTGGGTTTTTTGTTATTCCAGATGAATTTGAGAATTGCTCTTTCTAACTCTATGAAGATCTGACTTGTGATTTTGATGGGTATTGTGTTGAATCTGTATATTGCTTTTGGCAAACTGGCCATTTTAACGATATTAATCCTGCCAATCCATGAGCCCGGGAGATTTTTCCATTTTCTGAGGTCTTCTTCCATGACTTCCTTCTGGTTTAGCTTCTTTGGGTCTGTGGAAATAATATCCACTTATAAGAGAGTACATACCATGTATGTCCTTTGGGTACTGGTTAACCTCACTCAGGATGGTATTCTCAAGATATCAGGAATGCTATAGCTCAGAATTGAGGTAGAACTATTCCCAGTTTTCTAAGAAATTCCAAAATTGGTTTCCAAAGTGGTTGTAAAAGTTTGCACTCCCACCAGTAATTGACAAGCATTCCCCTTGATCCACATCCTTGCTAGCATTTGGCATCTTTTAAGGTTTTGATCTTAGCCAATCTGATGGGTGTAAAGATGAAACCTCATAGCTAATTTGATTTGAATTTCCCTAATGACCATTGGCTTTGAACATTTCTTTAAGTGCATCATAGCCATTTGAGATTCTTCTGTTGAGAACTCTCTATTTAGCTATGTACCCCATTTTTAAACTGGATTATTTGGTTTGTTGGTGTCTAACTTCTTGAGTTCTTTATTAATTTTGTAGGTTAGCCATCGGTCATATGTAGGGTTGGTGAAGATCCTTTCCCAATCTGTAGGCTGCCATTTTGTCCTATTGACAGTGTCCTTTGTCTTCAGAAACTTTCAGTTTCATGAGGTCCCATTTATCAATTGTTGATCTTAGAACCTGAGTCATTTTCATGATATCCCATATTTCCTGGATGTCAGGAATAGATTTGATTTAACTATGAATTTGACTGATATATCAATTTCTTGTATTGTATCACTTCCATCTTTTGCTTTATGTTGGTGATGCTTACATCTGTTCTTCCTATTCTCTTCCATAGGTTTCCCATTTCCAGTGCTCTCTCAGTTTGTATTTTCTTTATAGCTTCTATTTCTACATTCAGATCTTGTTTAGTTTTATTTATTTCCCATACATTTACAGATCTGTATGTCTGTATGGGTCAGGAGCCATAAATCTGATAAAAGTGGATAGAGAGGTGGCAAGAGAATGGAGGTCCCCCTGGGCTAGCTGGCAGCACAGGGCAGCTTTCCTTGGTACAGAGGACTCAGTAGTCCGGAAAGATATGTAGAGAAGGGAAGTTTACCTGTATGTTTTTTTTTTTTCCAGAAGGAAATAAATAATTGTATTAATTTGATTAATTTGGTCCTTTTTAAATACCTCTATCTGTTTGATTATATTTTCCTTTATTTCTTAAAGGGATCTATACATTTTCTTTTTAAAGGGCTCTATCATCTCTATAAAATTGGATTTAAAGTCATTTTCTTAAGCTTTGGTTATGTTAGAATATTCAGCGCTTACAGTGGTAGGGTAGCTGTGCTTGGAAGTGTCATATTGTCTTGGCATTTAGCCATCTTGATGTCTTTGGACCCTAATGTTCCTCTTGTAGTAGGTATTGAGAGGAGGTTAACATTGATGGTCCTGGTGTGGCAGGCCTTTGATGGGTATCCATGGGCTGTACATCTACAGATCTGTATGTCTGTATGGGTCAGGAGCCACAGATCTGAAAGAGGTGGGGAGAGAGGTGGTGGGAGAATGGAGGTCCCCCTGGACTAGCTGGCAGCACAGGGCAGCTTGCCTTGATCCAGAGGACTCACTAGGCCAGGAAGATAGGTGGAGAACGGAAGCTTACCTGTATGGCTCTTGTTCAGCAGGTCTGATGATGTTGGAGGAGAGGTGGGGAGGGAATTGATATCCCCTGGGCTGGCAGTCTGCCCAGGGTAGCTTGGCTTGCTCTGGAGGACTTAGCAAGCAGGGAATTCCTTACGATATGTTTAAGAAACTGTTTTGAACTATTAGATATGATGTTGCCCACATTACTTTTCTGAAACAAAATTTCTACTATTATACACCCATATGATGGATAAGTGACAACTATATCCATTTAAATTCACTGTTCTATTTGCAGAAGAAAAAAAATGCTAATAACGTCTGTACTGTTACCAGAGTAGAAGCCTGGATGATATGGGGAAGAGGCTCCTTCACACAAAGAAAAGTAAATAGTCTTCCTGGTGACATATTAATTTATTCCAAGATGGAAGATGTAAGAACTCTCATGTCATATAGAAACGTATGCATACAGTTCACAGCAGGCCTGACCTCTTAGTCAAACAGTCCTAGTTTAGGAAAAACATTTGAACTGTTTATACACTGCAGATTTGAAAACCTGAACATTAAACTTGGGAATAAATCTTCATATTTTAATGGTCCATATTAATCTAACTATATATTTTTAACATTTTCTTGTATTCTTAAAAATTCAACAGGTGGCTCAGCTCTTGTTCTGTGACCTGAGATTTTCCACACAGGAGAGCCAAACTGTAATGAATAAACTAATCTCCACAAGAGATGATCTAAGTTTACATATATTCTGTGGCACACACACACACACACACACAATTTTAAAAATCAAGGAAAAAATAAAGTTACAATCAATTTACAGGTCCTTCAAACTTCCTTGAAAAATACTACATTACCAAAGAAACCACAGACTCACACCTTTTTTTTTTTTTTTTTTTTTGCTCTTTTGTCTTTACAGTATTTTGAGAGGTGTGATTAAGTTCAAATGATCTTATTACTCTTTCAGTGAAAATTATTTGTAACTATCTCTAGGAAATGGACCATATTCATCGTCTGAGGCAGGGAAAGCTCTTTTGCTGTATATTAGAGCCAAAGAAGCAATTAAGCCAAAAGTTCAACGTGTTTCGTTAAAAAGGTTAAAGGTTTCTGGGGGCCCTCACTTTAAGTGGAGTTAGAGCCAGAGCTAAGATAGTAGAAAATGGCCACCCCACAGCTAGTGAAGTCAAACCAAAGCAGGGTTTGTGTATTCATTTTAATGGGCATGCAGAAGGATGCAGGTGATGCTGTAGTGTTTATAGCCAACCCTGTGAGCCATGGGGGCTGGAGGAAATGGAGGATTTTCTGTGTGTCAGCACTCTAATCCCATCCAGTCTGTCAGCACTATAATTTTCAATGAATCGCACTGTTGAAAATACAGTAGGGGCACAGACTGAATGTTTGTTTTGTTCTGATGAGACAGATGACTCAGAGCAAAGATTCGGAAACAGAATGCTCGCCCAAATGAAGGAGTTTTGAAATTGCAGTGGCTTTGTTCACAGATGTACAGTTATTATGATTTTTTTTTCTGCAAAGCAGGTTCACAGGAAGTAGCACTTGATGGGGTTCTATGTTTTCTGACATAGTGCAGTTCTGTTCTTCTTTCCTTGCCTGAAACCAAGCAGTTTCCAAGTTTGCTTAAAACCTGTCTGATACCTTCACAAGCAAGATGAACTTTATTAATTTGAAATTGTCAAATATAGTCCCAGACCATGCAAAAGTAGGTATGTGCTGTTCAAATTAGGCATATGCTGTGTTTTATCACTATATCATGGTCTTATACATAAGAAAAACATTTTATGAATTAACAAATTCTGTGGGATGGTTTTTATTTTTTTTTATTCAATATATTTTTTATTTATATTTCAAATGATTTTCCCTTTTCTGGCACCCCACTCCCCGAAAGTCACATAAGCCCCCTTCTCTCCCCCTGTTCTCCCATCCACCCCTTCCCACTTCCCTGTTCTGGTTTTGCCTTATACTGCTACACTGAGTCTTTCCAGAACCAGGGGCCACTCCTCCATTATTCTTGTACCTCATTTGATGTGTGGATTATGTTTTGGGTATTCCAGTTTTCCAGGCTAATATCCACTTATTAGTGAGTACATACCATGATTGATCTTTTGAGACTGGGTTACCTCACTTAGTATGATGTTCTCCAGCTCCATCCATTTGCCTAAGAATTTCATGAATTCATTGTTTCTAATGGCTGAATAATACTCCATTGTGTACATATATCACATTTAATGGGGTACAGAGTTAAACAAAGAATTCTCACCTGAAGAACTTTGGATGGCGGAGAAACATCTTAAAAATTGCTCAACTTCATTAGTCATCAGGGAAATGCAAATCAAAACAACCCTGAGATTTCACCTTACACCATTCAGAATGGCTAAGATTAAAAACTCAGGAGACAGCAGGTGTTGGCGAGGATATGGAGAAAGAGGAACACTCCTCTACTGCTGGTGGGGTTGCAAATTGGTACAACCAGTCTGGAAATCAGTCTGGTGGTTCCTCAGAAAACTGGGCACATCACTTTTGAAAGATCCTGCTATACCATTCCTGGGTATATACCCAGAAGATTCCCCAGCATGTAATAATGATATATGCTCCACTATGTTCATAGCAGCACTATGTATAATAGCCAGAAGCTGGAAAGAACCCAGGTATCCCTCAACAGAAGAATGGATGCAAAAAATGTGGGAATTACAGTATTATTTCTACCAGGATGGCAGAATAAATATCCTAAAATCCCATTATGCCCTCAAATATACAAAGATTGCATAGATAACAATAGGAAACTTCAGTCTTTTCCTGAGTTTAGAATGAGGCAATAAAGATATGGACCTCCAGACACCTCAAAAGTTAAGTGGATATCACAGAGGTAAATAAATCTGGACACTGGCCTTTTCTTGGTTGCAAATGATCCTTCAATAGCCTAGGAGTTGTGAACAGAATAGAAGATGTCAACTTATGTCTTGCAAAGACTTTACATTTGCAATAAATTAGGTAAAAGGCTACTTGGTCACAAAATGCTAGCCTAGCAACTATTAGGTCCTAAGCTTAACCTTTGGAGGGTGCAGGGAGTGAAGAAGAGGAGTGGGGAAAGGGGAAGATAGGGTGCTATAAGAAGGAGCCACGTCCTCAGAAACCAGTATCAGGCTAAGATATTTTCCTGGTAATGAATGGATTCCACCAGCAAGTCAGTTTGCATATGAACACCACATATGAGGAAAAACTATGTGAATTTTTTCTTTGATGACTGGCAGGCTTTGATTCATATAGTCTGAGGTTTAACATTACTTGCTGTAGAAGGACATTTTACCAAAAAGGATTAACTATGGAAGATTCCAGTGGCACGTTCTGTTTCTTATCAAGAATAAATAAATAAATAAATAAATAAATCAGTACATACACACAGAATTTGTGTGTACTGGACATCAACACTGTGAACTTTACAGACATAAAATCTTTAAGCAACTTCTCATATGGGAAAGTAGTTGACACTTAAAAACCAATTGGTTAAAAAAACAAAAAAACTAAAAAAACAAAAAAACCAATTGGTTAAAGAGAACATTAGGACCAACCAAACAGCACCTTAGGAACAACCAGTGAGCCAGAAAATAATCTTGAGAAAATGTTATATATATATTTTGCTGTTAAAAAAAATAGAATCAACAAGGATTAAGTTATTTAATAAGATATAATTTAGATCCATATAGATTATGAAATTCTAAAATTTTGGTTTCAGGGTTTATTTATATTCTCGGCTTTTAAAAATATTTTAAAAATATTTAATAAAAATGACTTGTCTCAAATAATATATTCTGATTACAGTTTTCCCCCAGTCAACTCCTCTCAGTACCTGTCCCTCACTCCCCTTTGGATCCACTCTCTTCTGTCCCCTTATTAGAAAATAAAGAGGCTTTTGAGGGATAATAAGATAATATAAAGTAAAACAAAGCCAAAACAGACATATCAGAGTTGGACATATCAAATAAATAAAAGGAACTGAAAAAAAGGTACAAGTATCAGAGGCCCACTCATTTGTATACTCCAGAATTCCATGGAAACCTTGGAAGACATACTATGCATGCAAAGGGCCTTGTGTTTATCTGTACAGGTTTTGTGCCATTTGCCTCTGACAATGAGTTCGTATGAGCTTCAATCGTTTTGATTTAAAGGGCCTTGTTTGTTTAGTGTCCTATATTCTGTCTGGATTACACTCTTCGTGTCTTCTCTTTTGTGGGGTTCCCTGAGCCTTGAGGAAAGGAATTTAATAAAGATAGCCCATTTAAGGCCTGAGTGTTAGTGAGGCCTATTACTCACTGTATGATGTATTGATATAGTTACCCTTTCTGTTCCCACTCACTGCACCAAATTTCTTTCTGTTAATAGTTGGCCTTGTTATTTTTTTTCATTATATTTTGTCTTTCATAGAACCTTGTTTTACCTCCATTGTATAGAATTTGCTTTTCATTATGTTAATCTAATTTTTAGGAAATAAACTGAGGTCACCAATTTTAATATTCTTGTAATATGTTTCAAAATGATTCAATAAAAAACATGTGTTAAATGGGAGGAGGTGATTGGGGAATGGGTGGAGAGAAGAGGGCTTATGGGACATAAGTGGAGGGGGGAACTGGGAAAGGGGAAAGCATTTGGAATGTAAAAAAAGAATATATAAACAAACAAACAAACAAACAAACAAATAAATAAATAAATGGAAAGGAAATTTTTAAAAAACGTGTTAGGCTCCCTGGAATATTCTTTGATTTGCATAATTTAGATGCTCATTAATTGGCTAATTTTAATATACTTCAGAATTTTTTTGAACAGTTGACTATTTTTAATGTATACTCCAGAACTAATGTGGTAAGAAGTGAAAATAAATGTCCTTTTGAATGAATTAGGTTATTTGAAGGTTAATAAGTCTTGATTTATTGACCATTTTCACCTATGTTCTCTTCAAAATTAATGTTCTGGAGTTGTGGTATCATGTCCAGAAGTATCCACTTGTTTAATGTTGATTAAATCTATGCTATTTCCTTTGCATGGTTGTATGCCAACTTGACACAACCTAGAGTCATCAGAGAGGAGCCTCAATTGAGAAAATGCCTCCATAAGACACAGCAGTAGCTAACTACCAGGGCAACGTCTTAATTAGTGATTCACAGTGGAGAGCTTAGCTCATTTGTAGGTAAGGTCACCCTTGGGCTGGTGGTCTTGGGTGCTATAGGAAAGCAGATTGAATAAAATATGGATAAAGCCAGTACATCTGCTTGCCTCTACATCTGTCAAATATCTGTCTTGTTTCGGTTTCTGTCCTGACTTCCTTTGATAATGAACAGTGATATTGAAGGATAAATCAAACTCCTCCCTGAGTTGATTTAGTCATGGTATTTCATGACAAGAGTAACCCTGACTAAAACACTGTTCTTTCCTTTCCTTACTAATAATTACTATCAATCCCTCAGAAAGGTTTTAATATCTACTTATATATTGATCCTTCTTTTTCTTTTTTCTTCAAATTGTTTTAAATATCTTGTTAGATTAAGATTCTTTACAGCTTGATGCTTAATTAAAGTTTCATGTTCATAAAAATTTGATGTGTAAGAATTGTTACTGTAAACTCAGTTGTTTTCTTTATATACTCTTTAAAAGTTAGTATATTTCTACATCAACCACAATATTATCAGGTGTGTTGCACATTGTCTTATACATAGTGAATTATTTATCCATAACCTGTAGCCGTTCTCACTTATATATCCTATTAGTTTAATTTTTTGAACCACATAATTTCAGATAAAACTGTAATTTTTCAATTAAAGATAAGAGATACTCTCCACTCACTAGAAAACTACTACTTATGAGAAAATTACTACTTGAAGAAAATCACTAATTACAAAATATCATCTTCCACATTTCATACTTAATAATTGATAGAGACAACACAGGGTGTTTGGCTTTGTCTGGTTTTAGCTATATTCCATGGATATTCCCCCCTGAAAAATCTATTTTAGCTGTATTAATGATACTTTAAAATACTTTTATGTATCTACTTAATGTAATTTCCTATTCTGCTGCAGTTTTATACTTAATGATCAACATATCAAAAGCAGAGTCTGAGATTTTGTTCTCTAATCTCTAGAAAGGATCATAGGGAATGACTACAGTATATTTTCTTGCTTAAGTAAGGTATTTTATACCTTTTAACTCAACATCATGAACTTGCACTAAAGAAAATTGTAGTGGGGTATCCACTGGAGAAGCCTGCTCAGATATGGGTTTAAGCAAATGGTCAGTTTTTATTAACCTGCTGACAACTATAATTGTTATTCAGAATCTCAGTGGAGCACTGAGTCTTTCTCTGGCCAAGCTTGTAAGCACTAAACTATATTCTAAGGTAACATATTTAGTTATCAAGAACAATCAGAAGGGGAACTACAAAACCTAAAAGCAAGGTTATTACCTTTAGAGACTTTCCCAGGACCACATGGAGTTCAAAGGACTAGGTGCTTGTTTTTGTTTTGGTAGTGATGTTGTCTATGTGCTGAGTGTTACGGCCTGAATGATTCTTCCATCATGGAGTCAGTTGTGTTAAGGTCTGGGGCCTTTACAAAAATGATTAATTTGGGTGTCTGCATCTTTTCAATGAGAAATACGCATTTGCCCAGAGATACAGAGAAGGTCTTTGGATTCACCAAGGCATTGGGTCCTCAGATTAACAAGTACATCTGGGTCACAGTTCACAGCTCTTTCTAAACTCATCTCCTAAAAGTGGAAATGAATGAATTTCTGTCAATGCAGCCAATTACAGACTTCCTGAAGCAGGATATACAGATATCTCTCTTGTAAACTAGAGACTACATGGATCTCAAAGTGTTATGCAGCAGGAGAGAGAGAGAGAGAAAGAGAGAGAGACAGAGAGAGAGAGAGAGAGAGAGACAGAGAGAGAGACAGAGACAGAGAGACAGAGAGACAGAGAGAGAGAGAGAGCGCGCACAAAAGAACAAGCAGGATACCTTGTAAGCATGTAAGGTATTGTGCTCATTCATGGGTTCTTTGCATTCTATCAGTCCATCTGTCGCATTATAATAAATTGAGCATACTGTTCAAAAATCTAATACCTTCTATCTGAAACAATTGAGTATTGGGAAAAAATCATGCATTGATATTATTTGAATTAATCTGTAGATTTCTCTGAAAATAGCATTAGTTATTATCTATAAGCTGGTTTCAAGAATAAAAGGACTTGCAACATCTTAATATGTCATACACTGCACATTCTTAAATTCCTCATATGTGGATGTTTCCTGTTTCTGGAATCCATGGTTTCAAATATACGGGTAGCAAAGAACCATTCCTTATTTTTCCAATGGAATAGCCAAGTCCTTAAGTAAAGTTTAGAGGAGCAAGCACTGCCCATCTGAAGAATTTACACAGATGTAGAATCTGGGGTTTGCAGAAGAGTCAAGTCAGCACTCGGGTGTCCCAAGCCGCTTTGCAAAACCCAAAGGAGCACTGGAAAGGAGGATGAATTTGAGGGGCCATTGAGCATAGAGCACTTTTCCAATTACAGAAACACCTGCACTCTGTGGCTTTATGCTACTCTGCTGTGAATATTTTACAGAGCATTTAATCGTCCTTCAAATTCTGGAATTCAATAGTCAAAGACAGTCTCAACTGAAGAGACTTCTAATTTGGGCTAATATGATACCGGATCCAGAGTGTAGCATTTTGACCTGGATACTGGACCCAAAGTATAGCATCTTTGACCTGTAGAGTCCAAGTAGAGTCTAAGCCTCAGCATTGTTTTCTTTTGCTTAGTGAAAAAAGATGCTTGGAAAAAAGGGATGACTCAGCACTTCAGCGGTAAAACTGTTTACATGGATAAGAAGGGCTGCTGCAGGCTTGTAAAAATCTTGCGGCAGATATATTATTCCCTCTCTTATGAAAGTGTGGGTTCAGGTAGGGCCATTCATTTTCAAGCATCCTTTTGAACATCCATTGCTCCAAATAAACATGGGTTTTGTTGCCAGAGGATGTGAACACTAATTACTGTAATTATTTCTGTTTACCCTCCAAGAAATTCTGTAGCCCAAACTAGAACTTGAGAACTGTTTGGATTTTAAACACCCCTTCTCTGTAGAGTTAGCCAACAGTAAAAGACAGATATAAAGTTTATTTGTATTTATGCAGCAGTTTCAAAGAAGCACAGTTTTGAAGTGCAGATACAGCATTTTTTCAAATCCTGCCAGCTATGTTTTCAAAATTGCCTTTGGACTAAAACATTATGGATGGGGCATAATGCACAACTCTAAAGGTAATACTGCATTAGGAATCTTCTCCAGTATTACTATGGCTATGAAGGAAAATGTCTGAGCCTGGCACTTTTCTACTGAAAGGCAATATGAAAAGCATATCACTGTGGCGACTGTTCCCATAGTCAACAGAAAGAGAGCCAAAAAGCTCCTCCAAATAATTTATTAGGCACAATTTAGACTAACTAACAACCCTTGTTATTTATTCTTAAGTTTGACATTAAGTTAAATATCCCAATGCTAAAGGAGTGCCTTCTTAGTTTAATTTTGACCTTGGTTATTTTCTTCTATAAGTTCAGTAAAAATTAGCAATATTTAAATGGTGTAGAGGAATACCAGGACAGGGAAGCAGGGGTGGGTTGATTGGGGAAGGGGAGAGGGCTTATGGGATTTTTCAGGGGAAAGGGGAACCAAGAAAGGGGATAACATTTGAATTGTAAATAAAGACTATACCTAATTTTAAAAAAAAGTAAAATTGATGGCTTATCCTCAGAGTGTTGCTTTTACATTCACTTTGTACAGAGGGATAAATCATTCTTTATGCAAATAAAGCATTAATGTTAAAGCCAGGTACATTTGTGTTAATAACGAAATAGTATCACTACTTTAAGATACAGTTACTTTAGGAATTACTGGGTATCCATTTTAGAATCAAATTGGTAGCAAGTCACATTATCAACCCTTGGTTTTCCATAAATTGCTATGTATAGATGAATGAAGTTCTTCTCTGTGTCTTAGTTATTTGTTTGAAGTATAAAGTATGGTTCCATTTCTGATTAGTATTTGCAGAAAGCCTGCCTATTTTCCCATTGAAGTATATTTTTTTCTTACTCAGGTTTTCTGAAGATAAATTAGAGTTTGGGGCATTTGAGTGGATGTTGGTCTTTTAGCAGTAGGCCTGGACTTCATATGTTTGCTTGGATAATGGTAAAGAGAAGAGGGGGACATTTTGTTAGAGCCAGAATATAATATACTTTTCAGTGAAACAATCTCATCTAGAATTGGCTGCATAAACAGGAACAAGGGCACTGGCAATGCCAACAGGCATGTTGCTGTGGAAGGGGGAAATTTTCAAAGTCTTTCCTTGGAAAAAGTACTATAAGCAACTAATAGAGAAGGAGAATTAGCCTATCCCAGGATCAAGCATTATTTCTTGTCCAATGCAGAGTTGTCAGCCTTGAAATCATATACACACAAACAAGAAAAATAGATGCAGCAGATTGTAATTAATTGGGAGTGTGTGTGTGTTTAAGTATGTAGATATGTATGTATATGTATGTATAAAGAGGGGTTATTAGAATGAGTTAAGCTGTACTCCAGTTAATTCAACAATGAACAGCAGTTCCTAGAATCCAATAGTTATTCAGTCCACGAGGATGGATGTTTCAGCTGGTCTTCAACATATTCCAGAATCCCAAAGAAGCAGGGGCTAACGCCACCAATGGAATGGACTTGATAGCAAGAGTGAGAGCAAGCAAGTAAAGATGAGAAAGCTTCTTTCTTCCACAACCTTTACATAGGTTTCCAGGAAAAGGTGTGGTCCAGACTAAACGTGTATCTGCTCACCTCAGAAGAGCAGGATTCGTGGTATGTTTACCACCTCAACAATCTGAATTAAAAGGGAGTCTTCCCACGTTAAATGATTTAATTAAGAAAAAAATTCCCCTTGGAGGTTTGCCCAGCCATATTGGTTTTAGTGTTTTCAGATGCATTCAAATTGACAATCAAGAGTATCCATCACATTTATCTTGGGTATCTTGTAATATGTAATTAGTTTAGTATTTGCTAATAAAAATGTCCTCATTTATAAATATAATTAATACATTTTGGTGTAAAACACAGTTTTCAAATCAGAGAATACAAGATAGAGTTAATTTGTGGGCCGAATATGAGTTATCATTTTCTGGGGTGACAAAAGGACATGTTCCAGCATGGAAATAGTTTCATGAGGTTTTTACAGTGACAGAACAAAGAAAATAGGAAATTAATTGTTTTTTTTTTTTAAATACATTGGTGGAAACATCAGGCACATCATAGCAAAGTCTCTGCTATACGTCTCAGATGCTATCTGTTAGTAGAAGTTAGTGGTACACAGCTACTACTAATACACTGCAATACATTTTACACAATAGCAGAAAAGATATTAGGACTGTATAATGGTGGACAATGATTGACTTTTGCATAGAGCACAGATCCCCTTCAAGATGGTGAAGTCTTTTTCTGTCCATCAGCCTTATAGCATCTTTAACACAGGTATGGCTTTATTTCTTGGAAACTTGAATTCACAATACTCAGCATGAAAAACATGCTTATTATTCTCATAAAGCAAAACAACGGCATTCAGAGATTCCTGTAGGAATGTAATATCTGTCATCACAACAGAATCTAAAATGTTTTTTTTTTTTCCTGAGAGTATCATCAGTTCCTGGGGCTCTGCTTCAGACATGACTGTAAGTGGAAAACAGCGAATTCAAGCCTAGCAACTTTATATTCACATGTACCCTATGCGCCTTTGGAAAGTGTTTACTTTTCATGGTGGAATGAAAGGCGATGATAGGCAATGGATGTTTAAAGTTACTTTTCAAGATTCGTGCACTGAAACAGTACTGAGGCACTCTGTAATAACAACTCACCCAGTGTCAGCTATGCGGTAAAACCAACACAGGTTGTATTCACGATCAGATCAATTTAAGACATTTATCTACGTTTTTTTTTTTTTTTTTTTTTTGGTTTTGCTGTGTGTGTGTGTGTGTGTGTGTGTGTTGCTTTATTATAGTTTCAATTATCTGGCTTTCTAAAAACACTGCAGCAATTTTGAAAACTTTTTATCTCTTGCCTAATATAGATTAACAATTGACAAAAACTTTCTGTCGTTCAATTAAGTCCTGAATTAGCCCAGGATACTTAATTAGGACTGTATTTCTACAGATACAGAAGGACACAAGGATTTGGACTGGTGTTTTATTTTCCCTTTTCTATGAAATCAGTATAGGTTGTGTCTCCTTGCCATTACAACTGATAGATAGATATGATAATAATCTTGGAAACTTCTCATTCAGACATTTCATAATCAGGAAGGCATCTTTTTAGCTCATGGACTGATATAAGGATGCGATCATACTCCACTTAGAATGTCTCCAAGCACATTTTAACTTGAACTTAAATGATTCAAACATTGCATGGTATTTTTCACAATAAAGTTTAAAAAAATCTTCTTGTATCATATTGCTGATCCAGGATCAGAAGATGGGCTAAGAAAGTGGAGCTTTGCAGTAAAAGTCATGCTACAGTTTCATCTTTTCATTTGTGACAATTAAGGAAGGAGAAAGGAGAAAACAATGGTAAAAATGAATGTGTTAATAGTGAAATATGAAGAATATTAATGTAACTGAAATAGAAGTATAGTCACCTGTGTACATAGAATATAATTAGTCACCTGTGTACTTAGAATATAATTAAAAGTCTGCCATTCCTATGGGAGGCAGTGCCAGTAGTCAGATTTAGGGAGACAATGCCTTATGCTTTGAGAATTGAAACTTCCCTTCTACAGTAAGGCTGAGGGACTAGAAGCTCAAATCCTGTCACTAAATGCTTACAAATTATTTTATAGAGGAACACAATAGCTGCAGGTCTCTTCAATTCACAAGAAGTATGAGATCATGGACAGCTATTTGTTTTCTTCCAAAACAACTTGACATCCTTTCAGATTTGATCTAACTGGGTTAACCAAGTGGACTAGAAATATTGCTGATGTGCACAGAACTCTTAAAATTCTGACTTGCCCTTATGAACTTGATATCAACCAGACTAAAGAAGGAAGGATTTTAGAAGAAGCATTTTGCAAGTTTTCAATTTTGAAGCTATTATCTCCGTAATGCAAGGGATAACACAGACAGAACTCTAGAATTGGCTGAAAAAAGAAAAGTCTGTCTCTTGGAAATACGGAATCAGTTTTGGACCATTTCCTAAAATGTCAAAGCTGGAAAGGGATATTTGATATGTGCTATATTTAGTTAAAAGTTGAGGTCAAATGATAGGCGTTTTACAGACAAGTCCTCTAGACAGTTCAGAGAGTTGGGATTTAAAATGTCTAGATAGTAAACTAAGCTCTGAAATTTTTTAAATAAGAGAGAGCATAAGGTATTCCCTTAAAATTACCATTTTGAAAACAAAATTTAAAATTCAAAGCACATTTTAATTCATAGCCTATAGAAAGACAAGGCACACACAAATAGGAGAACCCATAATCTATATCAGAGGCATGTTTTATAAAATTTGAAAAAATTATATGTCTGGAAAAGCACTTTGACAAAGGCAGAAGTGACAAATTAGAGGTGTGGGCTTAGAATTATGTTTTTGTTTGTAATAGTTTACAATTAAATATGTCAATTGACTTCTCATTTCAAACTATCTTTTGCACGTGTTTTTTTCTAAACACTGAACACAAATAATATAGAAATTTACTATTTCTGAAATTCTTTTTTTTCCTAAAATTTAGAACTTTTCTGTTCTGCAAATAATCTAAAGTTTGTTCTCTTGATGAGACCAGAGACTAAGTGAGTTTGGTCTCTGAAGAGGCTCAGACAACCTGCTAAGTGAAATGTGGTTCTTTGGAACTGAAGTAGGAATTCCAGAATAGCCAGAGTCTGTCACACTAGGGAAGAGTTTACAGGGATCTTTTAAGGACAGAGTAAGGAGTTTTTTTTTTAAGGCGATAAATAGGTTACTTGTTAATAATTACAGTTAGAGGATATATTTGCATCTATACTTCATGGAGCAGCCCAGAGCTGTTCACTGCTGTACCAAACAAGAGTACAGCTTATGCAAAACACATTGTGTTTACTTTGCCCAAGCATCTTTCTTTCATCCAGTCACCAAATTTATAGACTGCTCACTTAAGACTAGGATGTCATTTGACTCACCAAATTGGATATACTCCTGGTCACTTCCTCCTTCAAGTTCAGCACTCCTGAGAAATACCACAAAAATAAATTTGTTTCAAGCAAGAAAAGGCCTCATGGTAACAGTAAAAAGGTATTCAGTAAGCTGACTGCTTAAAAGACAGACTTTGGTCCAGTCTTCTTCATTGGCTAGAGAACAAACAGAAAAATAAATGGGTATCCCAACTCTCTCAATGTGGGAATTCATATGAATGAATATCATCTAGGCCTTTTCTACTGTTGTTTTAAGCTCATTACAAGGAGTCCACCTACAACTTATGTGGACTGCTTTTAAATTGTTTAAATGGAATGAAAACTCTTTAAGTAATTATTGATGAAATATCCTTAAAAGGGGATCTAGGAAAGCATGATTTTCTTTGTCATTTTTCCAGATCTTAATTAAGTCACAAGCTTGACTCTTGAAATCATTCCTAAATGTCTATAATTGAAGGTCTGGCATGCTGTTGTACAATAGGGTACCATCTGCAATCCTGGACACTAAAATTAGGGTCTTCAGCATTCTAAATATATACACCCATCACTAGATATATGTACCAAAAAGCTAGGAGAAAGCATGAGAAATTAACATGCTTTGAATGTTAAAGCATGAAAATATTAACAAATGTAATAACAAATGATGTAAAAAGATATCATTTATTTGAAGGAGACTGGAGATATGGAACATTTTAAAGTAAGTAAAGGAGAGGAGGAGATTGTGATTATATTATAAAATCAAAATAAAATGAAAAATAAAATTACAAAAAGAGAAGATAAATATCTGAAAAGATAAATATGTGTAACCTGACTTCAGAATTAAGCACTGTGTAAACATATTGAAGTTCATAGAATTTTATGTTTTATTTAAATATTTACCTTTATATGAATCAGTAGGGTATGACAGGTGCTTAAGGGGCATGAGATCTAACTTGTTTTTCACATCATTCTTGCCACCAATAGAACACAGAATTTATAACACAATCTCATTCTACATTTGTCACTAGTTAAGTTCCTTAACTTCTGTACCTGTAATGACTAAATGCAATAAGACAACTACATGGATATGTTGAGGAAAAAAAACAACTCATGGTTGAGTAAATAAATACAAGAAAGAGGGGAGATTACTCAAAGTATATGACTGAATGAGACAGTGGTATTCTATGGTTTCATCACTCAAGAAATCTCTGAGAGTAAAAGAACTCTTCTCCAATTTTCCACAGATGTTTGTGATAAGAAATTAACCCTCTGTATTCACCTACCTCCAGGAAAGAATAGGACCAATAATCTACATTCTTTTCTCAGAACTGTTTGATAAGTTCCCAGAATTCAGGGGTGTTCTCTTCCCCTCTCTTGGGTCCTATTTAATGGCCCTTCTAGCATAATACATTCTTTGGTCTTCAGTCAACAGAAGCATTCACTTTGCTTCTGAAAATCCCTAGAATTCACAAGTACAATATACTCATTTAATTTGACTTTTGAGTAAATAAGGGAAAATATATATCTCATATAATGGTATTTGACATGTAATTGACACATAATTGACAGAAAATGAATTCAAGATATAATACAAGAAAAAATTCAATAAAATAAAACAATAATTATCGCCAATTAATTTTATGGTATGTTATACAAATAAATAACAACTGTAAATTATGATGCTGAAAAAATATTTTAGATTTTTCCAAGATAATTTTGTATTATCTATCTACCAGAAAAAAATCTTCCAAACGTTTAAAACACAAAACTCTTACCATAAGACCGCAACCAAGAATTATAATTTTTTTCATTTTGTTTTTTATTTATGATGCTAGATTGTTTCCCACACTAAAAATAAAAAATGAAGAAGCAGGGTATTGGCATTTTTTTTTTAATCAGGGATACTGAGCTACGGAAGCATAGTTGCTTTTCTGTCACTAGGCTAAATGATGGGAGCAGAGAGTGGGCAGAATGATTCACTATTAGCTACCCACAAGAGTTTCCCTTCCTTGCTTTAAAGAAACTATCAGCAAGTGCTTTAGATTTGATAGTGATGATACATTGTATTTCAGAATCTACTAAAATGAATAGGAGTGACATGAACAAGACTGCCAGAGGTGTAAAATGTACTATGGATATAGTTTGATGATATATTTGGAACAATTGATTACAGAACCATCAATAATTTATGCAAAAATAGATTAAAGTCTCCAATTACTCTAATCTTAAACATTTCTTTAATGAAATTGTAGTACAAATAATATATAGTATCAAGAAAGGAAAAATTCTTCAAGAAATATAAATGAAATATCTCTAAATCATGAATTAAAGACTGGAGAAATAACTGTAAGACATTTAGTGTAAAGTCTGAGTCAGAATAATTTAAATAAATGGGATATAGAGATGGTACTTGCTAATCTTTTAGAGGACCTGAGTTTGATTCCCAGCACTCACATGCCACCTCACAAACATGAATCAGTGCAGTTCAAGAACTCTTAGATTCTTTTATGGAATCTGTAATCTGTGGGTACCAGAACTGCATTAGTACATACACATACATATAGGATTAAAACCTTAACAATGAAACATAAAGATTATTTTTTCATTTATAACCAGTGGTAATACTTTATAGACTATCATTCAAAAATACTATTTTATATGTGTAAACTGGACCCCAAAGTAAATTTCCTAAGGCATTGCAGTCAATAGCATTAATTATTTGAGAATAACTTATTTATGAACCAGAGCAAACCCAATCAACCAACAATTTCATAAAAGTCATCTTAAGTAAGATTGCTCAAAAGTTTCCAGTAAAAATATAAGATTGCTTAGAAGTAAATGAATAGATTATACCTGTCTGGACTATATGATAATCAAATATCTGAAAAAATTCATTCTTTCTTCTGAGTCTTATTATCTTCTGTACTCTGGGGAAGCAACTAGAAAGAGAGACAAAAACACCCTCCATTTTCGAAATCATTAAACTCTAAGATGAAAACATGGAGACATAAAAGTCAACAAAGACCTAATAAAAATTTATTGGCTGAAACTGTAAGAACTTTATAAAGTAAGGCCAAACCATTTACAAACTTAGCCTTGGCATTTAAAGAATTATAGTAGCTTTGACGACTGTTTTAGTTATAATAACTTTCTGAGTGTGATTTGAGCAGTTCTGCTCAACAAATCCAAGTAGCTAAGTCTTTTATGAAACAGAGAACTATTGTCCATAAAATGAAAACATTATTGGAAGTCATATATAAGACAATTTGTAAGACACATTCCTTGTAACCCTGGTAAAAACTTTTATGTATATTTTTCTACCTGATACATAATACTTGTACCTATCTAAATGATGAAATACGATTATTCGGCACATGTATATAATGTATGTATTGATCAAATCTGATTGCTCAACATCATTGTGGTATGCATTTATGATTCCTCTCTGTTTGTAGCCTTTAAACTATTCTCTTGCTTTATCAAAAAAATGTGTCAGACCATCTGCCCAGCTCTGGTCTGAACACTGGACTCTTCTTTCCCATGCATTTAGTCCCAAAGCCAACAGGTAAGGACTCATCATAAAATGATTCAGAGATTGATTCTGAGAACATCTCAGAAGAGAAGGTAGAAACAGGGTGAAAAAGAGGTCTATGAGAGGGTGGTCTCTGCACATCCAAGCTGTTACTTACATTAACTCATAGAAACTGTGCATGATTTGCAAAAATCAAAGGAGTTAAGAATTCTAGGAATCTACAACGGTGACCTTAGTGAAGACCCCTGGTAATAGGAGATGCTAAGCCTGAACCAGTTACCAGGCAAAGCTTCCAGAAGAAGAATTGGGACACCAAGCCAGCCACAAAAGCTTTGACATACAATTTGTTCTGTTTGTAAGATAGGCTGGGAAGAGTTGGCACAGAACATGTGGGAGTGGCCAACCAATAACTGGTTGAGACCCATACCTGACACTGTCTGTAGGGTCAGGAACCAAAGGCTGGGTAGCCCAGAGACCTAGGATGGAACCAAACACAACTGGCCAAAAAAAGTCACTTTGCTGCTCAGACTGTAGGGAAGGTTTCAAATAATTTATATTTGAAATATACTTGAATTTTCTTCTGTTCAATTATTCAAATTATCATGCTATACTTCAATATTTAAAGACTTAAAAAGGACCTTTCTAGTCAAATGTTTTACCAATATCTACTGTCATAAACATTAACCATGTGAGTAGGGGAGGAAGGGAACTGCATATGAATTGTAATATGTGAAATAATAATTATTATAATAATATAATTTATTATTTTAGTATATTATAATAATATGATATTATTATCATTATTATAAATTATATCCAGTTTGGCTCCCAATGTCCCAAACCTAGCTGAGGATCTAAAGCTGTTGATAAGTGCTTAGAAAGGGAGAATTCCTTTTGTTGTGGAGGAGTAGTCATTGAGAAGTTACTCATGCCCCAGTCAAAGACCCAAACACATGTAGATTTGGATATCACTAAATGGACTTAGTGAGTTTTAGATAATGATATGAAGTTAAGAGAAAAATAGGAGGAAGATATATTCTTGATCCAGATAAAATGGAATGAGGCAGTAGGGCATGTACATGATTCATTATATAAATTTATAACATTTTCAATAAATAAATATTATAACTATATAAATACATACCATAAATTATGGACTGCATTCATGTTGTATTCTAATATATTTGTCTGTCTTTCTCCTGTCATTCAAACTGTATTTCCTTCTTCTTCTCTCCAGGAACATTAAGCCCATAAAAACTCTAGAGATAAAAGGAATAAAATGAGGTAGATCACAATACCTGCAAATATTTTAAATGATTCCAAAAAAACATAGTTCAGCTAGAAATCTCTACTAGCCCTTATTCTAAATGTACTCAATTACCCTGCATGTGGGCCAAATGTTTAAATTACTATGTAACCAAATGTCCTTTTTTATTTTCCTGTTTATAAGCTAGATTGACCACAAAATTTACTAACAAAAATTGGCTTCCCATGAGTTTATTTATTTAAAATAACATTTTATGTTATTCTTAATAGAACATGCCTTTTGGAACACTAAATACTGTAATGTTTTCCACTATCCCTGTCCTGTATTAATGCACTGTCTGGTGAGCTGAAACACGATTCTCTTGCTTGTATGGCAATTGCTTTACTCACCATGACATCACTTTAGCCCCAAACTAAGTGAATTTTTTAAAACATAGTTTTGTTTAGTATTTCTTCTATGAATATTCTTTTTAGGACCAACTAAGGACAAGTTTGAGGGAAGGAAGAGATTGAGTAAATATAGAATTTTCTACTAATTAAATTAATAGGATAATTAATTAAATAAAATTAGTCTGATTATAATTAATAACAGATCATATGTAAGAAAATTTTAAAAATTTTAAAGAGAGCATAGTAAATTTTTATAAAATCATACTAAGCAAAAATAAATTTTATTTTTTTATTATTTTTTAATTTTTTATGTTTTGTTTATATTCCAAAAGCTTTCCCCTTTCCCAATTTCCCCCTCCCCATATGTCCCCTAAGTCCTCTTCTCTCCATCCATTCTCCTAACTTTCTCCCTCCCTTTTCTCTGTCCTGGTACTCCCTTACAATGTTGGATCAAGCCTTTCCAGGATTAGGGCCCTCTTCTTCCTTCTTCATGGGAATCATTTGATAAGCTAATTGTATCTTCAGTATTCAGAGCTTCAGGGCTAATTAATATCCACTTATCAATGATTGCATTCCATGTGTATTCTTTTGTAACTGCATTACCTTGCTTAGGATGATATTTTCCAGTTCCAACCATTTGCCTAAAAAATTCATGAATTCATTGTTTTTAATTGCTGAACAGCACTCCATTGTGTATATATACCACATTTTCTGTATCCATTCCTCCACTGAGGGATATCTGGGTTCTTTCCAGCTTCTGGCTATTATAAATAAGGCTGCATCAACTCAAGCAAATCAGTTGCCTTCCTATACTCAAAGGATAAACAGGCTGAGAAAGAAGTTAGGGAAATGACACCCTTCACAATAGCCACAAACAATATAAAGTATCTTGGTGTAACTCTAACCAAACAAGTGAAAGATCTATAAGACAAGAACTTCAGGTCTCTGAAGAAGGAAATCGAAGAAGACCTCAGAAAATGGAAAAATCTCTCATGCTCATGGATTGGCAGGATTAATATAGTTAAAATGGCCATCTTGCCAAAAGCAATATGCAGATTCAATGCAGTCCCCATCAAAATCCCAACTCAGTTCTTCACAGAGTTAGAAAAAGCAGTTCTCAAATTTATTTGGAATAACAAAAAACCCAGGATAGCTAAAACTATTCTCAACAGTACAAGAACTTCTGGGGGAAGCAGTATCCCAGACCTCAAGCAATACTACAGAGCAATGGTGTTAAAAACGGCATGGTATTGGCACAGGGACAGGCAAGCAGATCAATGGAATAGAATTGAAGACCCAGAAATGAATCCACACACCTATGGTCACTTGATCTTCGACAAAGGAGCAGAAAACATCCAGTGGGAAAAAGGATAGCCTTTTCAACAAATGGTGCTGATTCAACTGGAGGTCAGCATGCAGGAGAATGCGAATTGATCTATTCTTATCTCCTTGTACTAAGCTCAACTCCAAGTGGATCAAGGACCTCCACATAAAACCAGACACACTGAAACTAATAGAAAAGAAACTGGGGAAAACCCTTGAGGATATGGGCACAAGGGAAAAGTTCCTGAACAGAACACCTATAGCTTATGCTCTAAGATCAAGTGTTGGGAGCCAGAGAGCTTGGCTCAATGTCCCCAGCTGAACTGTTTGCATAGGTTTCTTGAGAGCAAAACATCCCGTGGCTTAGCTTGATTCCTGCCTTCCTGCCTGGTGTGGTACAGACTTCCCAGGTGCCTGACCTATGACTATAATTGATTTCTCCTGTTCCTTCCCTAGCCTCTAGTATATATATTGCTGGTCTCTCAGTAAGGTTAGAAGAAGAAAAGAGGAGGGGGGAATTCTCCTTGCAGAATGACCCATGCCTGTGGTTTTTAATCCCCCTGGGAATAAACTGCTTGAAGAAGATCTTCCTGCATTGCGTCATTCCTTGCTGGCGAGGGTGGACGCGACAACTGGTGCCAAAACCCGGGAACTCTCCTCGTTCGGGGGTTTGAGGATCAGAACTTCTTGCAGTCAGAAGAAGAAGTTGAGAGAAAGCCAGAAGATTAGCCAGAGGGGGGAGAAGTCAAAAGAAGTCAGAAGTCAGGAGAAGAAGTCAGAAAGTCAGAGGGGAGAAGTCAGAAGAAGTTAGAAGATTTTTCAAGGTTCCTGAATAAACTGCTTAAAGAAGAGTTCGTGAAAGGAATGGCTCAGAACTTTTTGCAGTCAGGGTAGCGCGCTGGTAAGTTCCCAGGTAAGTGGGACAAAGTTCTTGGTGAGAGACAATAAAGTTCCCAGGTAAGGAGGGGCAAAGGGAAAAGTCCTGGGTACAAGAGGCTATAAAGACTTCGATGTGGAGCGATAAAGTTCCCAAGGTGGGACAATAAAGAACTCTGAGAGTGCGGCTAATTTGCTCTAATTGGTAAAAACTTTATCTGCTGGAAGGCCATCTCTTGATCCTGTCTCAGTTTACACAGCAGAGGCTGATTTAAGCTGCCCTGCATTTAGCTAGGAGTCAAGCACAGCTAGGGAATAGCTGCTTTTAAAAGGGCTCGCAGCTTCTCAAGTTCTAGAGCAAGTAGGCTGATGGTTATTTCTTCTATTGAGTACAAAGGTTAAGGATCAGATGTTCGAGATTAAAAGAACTACAAGGAAGACTGCAGTTAAATTAAAAGTAGAACAGAGTGCTTTGCAATGTTTCCATGAATACTAAACCATGCGTTTTAGTCCCATTCTTCTGTAGTTTGAAAAGTCTCTAATGAACAGAAAGAAGACAAGAAGAAATTGAAGTTTTCTAGCAGATTGTGTGTACTGAAAAACTACTGAGAGTATGAAGATGCTGCTGTGGTTGAAGGGTTCCTGGAATTGTGTCTATGCCTCTAAATAATGAAGGGAGATTCGGTGGCACACCCAGCAAGCTGTAACTAATTCATTCTGAGTAAACTCTCTCTGGAAGGAACTGGTGTGCTAGTCTTTCTTCCCTGCTGGTCAGGGAACCGGCACAGCCCATTTGGTGGCCGCGGAAGGAAGCTACATAAAGTGAAAGTAAGTGGCCGGTAAGTTGGGACCCCGCATTTGAAAGTCCTCGGAAGGGAGGCCTCATTCTTTCTAAGTCCTTGGAAGGAGGCTGCATAAAGTGAAAGTAAAAGCGGCCAAGGACAACAGAATATTTATGTTCATGCAGGGAGGAATCCCTCTGTTAATTGTCATCTCAGTGTTTGTGGCGGTGGTTCTGATAACTCTAGTCAGCTGTTTTTGCCTAGATGAGGTAGCTCCTTGGTTTGCCTTGTCTGGTAACCTCACACTTGCATGCTTGGACAAGCTGGGTAAGGACTTAGATCGGGCCTGGAAGGAGGGCAGCCTACAGGACAGAGCAGGAAAGACGGGAGTGTGGGGCTTGTGGAAAGTTATCCGCAGCTGTTTGACTTGTGAGAGTTGCCTGCCTGCCATACAGGCTACAGCTGAAGCCTTGGAGCAGGTTAAGGAAGCTCACTCTGATACGCGCTCTGATAAATCTCAAGAGCCTCCTAGTAAACCACCACACTTGTATCCCAGCTTAAAAGGAATAGAAGAGGAGCAAGACTCAGGGACAGATGGTAGCTCTGAGAGCAGCGAGCTAGATATGGAGGATCTAGAGGAAGCAATACAGGGGCTGCTACAGCAGGAGTGGCTCTTTCACAGGGCATTCAGACTGCTGCCACCCTAAATAATTTGTCAGCTAGCATGGCACAAGCCTTAGATATGCAGGCCTCCATCAATGGACAGGTCAAAGGAGGCATCATGATTGTTAATCAATGCATTGATTTGGTGCAAGAACAAGTGGATACACTCTGGCAAATAGCTCAATTGGGATGTGAGTGGAAGTATCAAAGACTGTGTGTCACCTCTGTACATTACAATAATTTTTCCCATGCTGCAAATCTTTCTAAAGAGTTGTCTAGTTATCTTACAGGCAATTTGTCTAAGACATTTGATGGCCTCATGAGAGAGCTACGCTTATCCATCACCATGGTTAACTCCACTGGTGTCGATCCATCCTTTGCAGAGGGATTTTCTTCATGGATTCTTCAAGCAATGTCTCACCTGAAAGAGTGGGCGGGAGTAGGAGTGTTGACTGTTGCCCTGCTGGGGGTCTGTGCTCTTGAGTGCGTTTTGTCTCTGCTGTATGGCTTGAGCGCAGGCAAAAGAGCGTGCCCTGGTGGTTCGGGCCTTTCAGGCCATTGAGGCAGGAGTTTCTCTTCAGGCATGGCTGGCAGCGATTGATAAGCGCTAACCTCCTTTCTTCAATTTCTCGAGCTTAGTACAGCCCTTGCACCCCACGTGACATTGTTCACATTGCACTAGGGATGGGTGTCCGCTCGCTTTGTGACCCAGCCTTTGCACCTGGAGGGATTGTGGCCCACTGCACCCAGTAAGGTGAGCCTCCTTTCTTGGCCTGAACGTTCTTGATCACAGAACCACTCATAAAGGGTTTTGTTTGAATGAATGGTATCAACCTTTTATAAAAACAAAAAGGGAGAACTGTGGAGAGCTGACTGCGCCTTAAAGAAGGCACGCTGCTGGAGCCTGGCCGTCCGTATAAGGCTTGAGGCTTGGATCACTCAGTGGCATGATCTCACGCCATGTTGCTTGGCCAATGGTAGCGCGAAGCGTCATCTCGGACCATGGGCGTCCTAGCAAGGGTATATCAGTCACGCTCTAGGGAGATTCGGGGGCACACCCAGCAAGCTGTAACTTGGCATACATTCTGAGTAAACTCTCTCTGGAAGGAACTGGTGTGCTAGTCTTTCTTTCCTGCTGGTCAGGAGATCGGCGTGGCACAATCAAGAATTGACAAATGGGATCTCATAAAATTACAAAGTTTCTGTAAAGCAAAGGACACCATCAAAAGGACAAATCGGCAACCAACAAATTGGGAAAAGATCTTCACCAATCCTACATCCGATAGAGGGCTAATATCCAATATATACAAAGAACTCAAGAAGTTAGACCCCACGGAACCAAATAACTCTATTAAAAATGGGGTAGAGATCTAAACAAAGAATTTTCACCTAAAATAATTCAGATGGCCGAGAAGCACCTTAAGAAATGTTCAACATCATTAGTCATTAGGGAAATGCAAATCAAAACAACCCTGAGATTTCACCTCACACCAGTCAGAATGGCTAAGGTTAAAAACTCAGGAGACAGCAGGTGTTGGCAAGGATGTGGAGAAAGAGGAACACTCCTTCACTGCTGGTGGGATTGTAAGATGGTACAACCACTATGGAAATCAGTCTGGCGGTTCTTAAGAAAACTGAACATGACACTTCCAGAGGACCCTGCTATACCTCTCCTGGGCATATACCCAGAGGATTCCCCAGCATGCAATAAGAGGACATGCTCCACTATTTCATAGCAGCCTTATTTATAAATTTTCTAGAGTATATAATATAATAGGTCAAATTCAAAGGAAGCTGATTTGAATGTCATAATACCATTTGAATAAGATGGCATTTCAATAGAGAAATCTATCTCTTAAGTAACCATGGGCAACAAAAATATTATGTTGTTGATCTCATGTGCCTTTAAAGGTCATCTTCCAATGCATTCTGCCATGAGCACACTAAGAGTACATGAGCAGGTTAAAGATGAGGCTCAAGGGACAATTTACTTTTGGTCCTACTTTTTGGGCTTGAACTTACGATAGTTTCTAAGAAGTTGATGAGTATGTAAAATAATTAATAGCATCTATTCTACTAGCTACAGAGATGAACTCAGTTATCCATGATATCATAAACTAAGTTTACTAAGATTACTTTATAGAAAAGGTTATGGTTTCATTTTAATATACTACAAATACTTTTAAATTATTGTTACTTTTCAGGTTTCCCTTCTGCACACCTCCTATCCTGTCCCCCCTCTGATTCTATGAGGGTGCTCCCCACCCACCCACCCACTCCTACATCACTGTGCAGGCATTCCCCTACACTAGGCCATTGACCCTTCACAGGACCAATGGCCTGTCCTCCCACTGATGCCAGATAAGGCCATCCTCTGCTACATATGAAGCTGGAACCATGGATCCCTTCAAGTGTACTCCTTGTTTGGTGGTTTAGTCCCTGGGAGCTCTGGGGGGGGGTCTGGTTGGTTGATATTGTTGTCCTTCCTATAGGGTTACAAACCCCTTATTAAGTAAGCTAAGTGGGATAAACTTGTGAAATACATAGAGGAACTAGTTTCTACTGAAGCACATAGCAGAAAGTAAAAGCTTTAGGGACATTGGGTGAGGTCTTCATCAGGTTTTAGTGATTCTAGAACCAAGCCAGACGTTGTCTGAAATACTTATACGTATCAAGAGTATTGTGGACAAATAGACAGTTATGTATAGATGTTAAACAAACAAACAAACAGGTCCATTAATAAATATATGGCCTATATAAAATGAACTCAATGGTGTTTTTGGTAGACTTTTTGTTTCATAATAGCTTTGTTTGGACATTTTTTGTCCTACTGATCTTTTTCCTATATATTATGTTTTAAAATCTTGTGATGATTTTAGTGCGTTGTGTTTGTGTGCACATACATGTGAGTGTGTGTGTGTATGTATGTCTGTACATGTGCATGTGTCTTTCTGTCTCTGTGTGTATTTCTTGTGTTTTTTTTTTATTTGGTTGGTTTTTATTTTGTTTCTCTAGTTTGACTGATTTTCACTTCCCTGTTTATTTTCTTTTTTCTTTCTTCTTTCCTTCCTTCCTTCCTTCCTTCCTTCCTTTCTTTCTTTCTTTCTTTCTTTCTTTCTTTCTTTCTTTCTTTCTTTCTTTCTTTCCTTTTTTCTTTCTTTCTTTCTTTCTTTTCTCTGTATAGCCCTTGTTGGATCTCACTTTTGTAAACCAGGCTGGCCTCCAACTCAGAAATCCACCTGCCTCTGCCTCCCAAGTGCTGGGATTAAAGACATGTACCACCACTGCCCTCCCTGCTTGTTTTCTAAAGAGAAAGGAAGAAAAGGTGTGGATTTGGACTGGTGGGAGCTGAAAGAAATCTGGAAGGAGTAGGAGAAGAAAAAAACTGATCATAATATACTTCATTGCTGTTACAATATATGATGTCACACTAGATGCTATAGGGAGCATGTCAAGTGGCACAAGAAGATTTCAGAGTCCTTCAATGTAGAAATGCTAAAAACTAAGAGGGCATACTGCTCTGGCTTCCATACCAGTTGTCACAGAACCAGACTGTGTGGAAACTCTGAGGGTGCAATCCTTCTCCTTGTAAAGGACTTCAGTAATGCATCATTTCTAACAATTTCCTTGACAATCTGTTCCTGGATCTATATACTATCCATCAGATCCATAAAGTGGATGAACTCTTTTAACTCATCCAATAAAAGTTTCACTTCATGGTCCTAGGTTACCAGGCAAAGTAGTGATGGGCAGTGCCAGGCAGGAGGAAATGGAAGACAGCAGAACTTAAAACCTCCTTCATCATGAGCTATTTGTGGTACATTGCACTAGTTATTTTCTCCTCACTGGAGAAAATACATATTTTAACCTGATGTTTAATGGCAGAGTGGCAGGCAGAATATATTAGTAAAACATGTAAACTGTTGAGCATATATGTCATTTTCTAAATATAGTCATGGTAATCTTAGTATGTAAGAACAGAAATTATTAGTGTATCAAAATTTGAAGAACACACTTAATCACTTTTGATCATCACCATTAGTAAGAATCTATTAAATATGTGTACATTGAGCCAAGCACTGTATCATTGAAATATTTTCAATACATGGAAATATTTAAATTTACATGTATTATGAAATTATTTTATTATTTTATTGTTTTAATTTCCTTTTTACTGAAAATAGATTCTTTTCTCATAAACTATATCCTGATTATAGTTGTCCGTCCACTATCTATTCCTCCAAGTTCCTCCTCTCCCCCCACCCCATCTACTCCTCTCTGGATCCACTCCCTTCTATCTCTCCTTAGAAAAGAAATGGCTTCTAAGAGATAGCAACAAAGCATATTAAAACAAAGCAAAATAAGATAAAAGAAAAAAAAAATCACATCAAAGTTGTACAAAGCAAACCAACAGAAGAAAAAGAGCCCAGAATGAAGCCTCAAAATCTGACAACTCAACGTAGACAAATGTAGCTGTCAAGACATGGTCTGAGAATAGCCTTGTGAGGGGATTTCTGAGCACTTATGAGAAAACTTGAAGAGACCAAGAGTCTTGTAACTTTAGTTTCTTCAAAAACATGAATTGGTGCTTTGGTTGTGATTCCATGTGTCCCTCCTAGGTGTGGCAGATAGGAGTGCTTATTTTAGACTACTCATTACACCTTGCTGCTGTTACCTTTTCTTTATTCCCTTGTTACCTTTTTAATATGCCTCTACAGAAAAACATGTTTTTGCCAAATGTGGCTTTCCCATCACGTGTGGCTTGTCAGTCACATGCAGCCCCCTGTCATGTGCAGCTTGTCCTAAAGACTGCACTAGTTACTCAGCCGGTGCTTCTTATCCCTCAGAGTAGAAACTTGTCTGATGACCTGAATAAAGTTGGCTATTGGAAAAGAAATAACCAGAGACACACTTTTGCACATATTTAAGAGTCCCATTAAAATACTAAACTGAGAGTTGTAACATATATGCAGAAGTTTGGCTGCAGACCTATGTAGACCCTGTGCCTTCTGCCTCATCCTCTGTTAATACCTATGAACTTCCCTTGATTGATTTAGAAGGCCTTGTTCTCCTGATGTTCTCAATACCCTCTAATACTCTACCCCTTTATCCTAAGGTTTCCTGAGATCTGACAGGAGGTAATTAATAGGTATATAATTATCTTAAACATATTATCTGCATTTTTGTTTTTTGTTATTATTTTGGATGTTGTTGTTTTGAGACAGTGTCTCTATGTATTGCCTTGACTAGCATCAACTTTCTTTGTAGATCAGGCTGGGTTTGAACTCCCCTACCTTTGCCTCTCAAGTGCTAGGATTAAAGGCAAGTACAACCACTTCCAGACATACTGTCTGTTCTTAATGTCAGTATACTGTTCATTAGACTATCCCACACTATTGTTAGTTTCAAATCTTACAATAGCTTTTATATGCTAAATTATATGCAACAGTCAAGATAACAATGATTTTGGTTTTACATAATGGTACAATGCCAGAGACCTTACAGCTTTGTCAGAGATAGAGTTCACAAATGGTCTGATAGAAATATTACAATATTATATTGTAATTTCCTGTATTTAAAACTAATAAACTGTCAGAAACTCCCTCCAGTTGAGAGAAGATGTAAATGAACAAATAGGCTGAGAACAGAGACTCTTTAGTGCTGACAGGTTGCCTGTTGATCTGAAGCCAGTGTTCTCCATATTTGATCAGGAGAGAAGAGAAGAAGACCAATGCTACCTAAGCTGTGCCTAAACCGTGTAGATAATTAGGAACTCAATAATATGTAGCTCTCTAGAAAATGTACCTCAACCAACAAATATTTTAATTCTGTAATTGATTCTGAAATGTATCATGTTTTAAGCTAAATTTCATTAATATCCCACATATACAAATTTGTAAATCATAAGTGCACAGTCGACTAAGTTCTCACATCTTGAGAACAACTGTGATTGCTCTCAAAGTATTCAACAGAACAAGACCAGTAACCTGAAAACTTTAGTTACTTTTCTTTACTTCCTGCCTCCCAAAGGTAACTATTTTTTTTGCCTATTTTAGAGTTTTGCCTTTTTCTTCCTCTTCTCCCTTCCATTCTCTTTCCCTCTTTCTCTCTTTCTCTCTGTCCTTGTCAATATAGGTGTCTCTCACTCAGTGCTACATTTATGAGAAGCAGCTTACAATTCCTCATCGTATTGCTATAAACCATGAACTGTGAAAACACTGCAACTTACCTGTTCAGTCAGTCCACTTTGTATTTGCTCGAATTTGAACAATTTCATATAATTCTTTTCATTGTAAACACAATCATACCTTTTGTTGTGATAGGTAGTCATGTATTTTGTTTGTATTTAGCCCAGTTTTAGGGCTTTTCAATTTCTGTCAATCTGGAAAGTATTTTAGTTTGCCTTGGGATCACTAATGAGATTCATTCATTCTCTCTCTCTCTCTCTCTCTCTCTCTCTCTCTCTCTCTCTCTGTGTGTGTGTGTGTGTGTGTGTGTGTGTGCATATTCCCATTTAAAATGCCTTATTTGGAAATCTACATTGTTTCTGTCTTTATTTATACATGAATACAAGCTTCTCCTCAACTATATTTAAATATTTTTCAAATGTATTCTCTACACTAGTTTCATTTCTGAATAAAAAACACTTAGTAAGGTCTATGTTCTGAATGTTTTCATTGAGTCTGTAATGCACTTGCCTGGATTTCTAAATATCAGTGTTCTATCTATAGAATCATGCTATTGATCGCTGTGCTGCAATCCTTTTCTCAGTAAGCTTTTAGTTGCAAGGATGATTTTGATACCAAGAGATGCTTCTGGGTATCATATCTGGGTATAATGAAGTTTTCAGATAATATGTTCTATGGTTAACTCACTGTGTTTTAAGACATATTTGAATCCATGTGTCTGCATGCATTTGCCTGAGTGTGTGGTTTGTGTGGTAGTGTTAATGCAGGATTAAAGTTGTTGATGAATCCTCAGGAGCTGGCTGTGATTCTGAATTTCCTGATGGGTGGTGCTAGAAACCAAACCTGAGTCTTCTGAAATTTTAATAAAACAAATCACCTATTATTTTAGTTAATTTGTGTTGCCATGACCAAGATATCTCATGGAGAGTACATAAAAGAAAATACATTTTCTCTTGCTTTGATCATGTTCACTTGGCACTGATTAAAAAGTACCAGGAAGCAGGGAATGTGAAATGGGAGTCAGGAGAGGTTATAATTTCAATAGGCCCATCATTACTGATCAGCTAGCCAGGACCTATCTATTAAAGCACTTCAACCTTCAGAATAGTTGTATACTCAGAACCAAGCATCCAAAGCAGAAACCTATAGGGCATATTTTAGATTCCAAGCCCAACATCTACCTCAATGTTATTAATATACCTTTATTGGTTTATTATTAAACATGTTTTCTTCTTTAAGATTCAAATATATACTGTATTTGCATTTGACTTTTCTACATATTATTAAGTAGCATTTGCATTTTAAAAATAGTCCATCCAAATGTTCTGTTGTAAGAAAAAAATTCTGTATCAGGAGATGTGGCACATACCTTTCGTCCCAGCAGCCAGGGGGCAGAGGCAGTCAAACATCTGAGGTCAATATCAGCTTAGCCAACAAAGTGAGCTCCAGGACAGCCAGGGCTACATAGATAAACCCTGTCTCAAAAAGCCAAAGGGGGAAAAGAATCAACATTCTAAAAGTAAAGATAATCAAGTTCTTGTTAGGGACAAAGCAGCTCTAAAACAAGGGAGAAAATGTACCTATTTAAGGACGATTTTATAGAAAGCTACAGTAGTCTTCAGTGAAGTTGAATCCTCACATAAACACAAGAGACAGTATGACTTTTAACACATGACTCTACTTGATGACCACCTGGCCAGTGTTGCCACTTCTAAAGGATAATGACTCCATCTGAGGCCCACAAACAACCATTTAGAGCTGTGAAGACTTGTGTAACTGTCGTGTAGGAGGAGATGCAGCTGCAAAACTGTTGGAAAAATCCTATAACCTGCTAATGTTCTCTGCACTCATATTACTGCCTCCCTTGACTTATCGTTTCAGCTTGCTTTTTTTTTTCATTATGTTCAAACTTATAGGTTGGTTGCTATCTCCCCACTTGTTTTTCTACCACTCCCTAAATGTCTCCTTATCTCCTCTGAATACTTCCTCTAACTCTCTGTGCTAAAGACAGGAACAATCACCTTGACCATATTTCATTGTGAGGAAGTTCCTGTGTTTCTCTTTCCCAATGCCTCCGCTAGGCCACTATGCATTAATACTTCTCAAAAAAATTTTTTTTGGGGAGTACTTCATTGCTACATGGTCTCATTCACTAAGAACTTTGTCCCTTATACTATTTCTCTTCCCTGTTTTACTAATATACCTAGTTAGTGGATAATTGCTCCATCAAATTGTTTATGGTGATAACCTTAGAGTATGACTTATTTATGCCATTCATTCCTTGTCCCCCCCCCCAAAAGCCTTTTTCATGAAGCCTAGCCTCCGTAATTCCAGAATATCCTATACATGCTTCAAAGAGAGAAACGCAATTGAACACACCTAATCATTTACAACATCTTTGATGCATTGCAATCACCAGCATGGCAGAACATGAATAAAGGTTTAATAAGTTATGCTTACATGCTGTTGCAACTAATAGCTGTCTACTTGAACTTAAACTTCATTCAACAGGAGGAAAATCATGTTTTGAACAGCAAATCTAGACATCTTCCTAAGGGTACTAAAATTATGGACCTTAGGAAATAATCTTTTACCACCACTTTGCTATAGCAGCATAATCCCTTATTGCCTTCTAAATGTTGTCTGTATACCTACAGAATTAAAACCCCTCAACAAATAAGCTTCTCCTTGCATCACCAATATAACAAAACAAAAACAAAACTAACCAACCAAAACCAACACAACCAAACTTGACATGATACAGAGATCAACAAATACTTTGGAGTTTAGCACCAATGGGCATATCCACATCATAGCTCCTAAATCTATGGCTCAGACAACGTTAAGGAAGATGGGTAGAAACAGTGCAAGAGCCAGAATACCATAAAGTCAGCTGTAAAACAGGCTATTCTGGAAATGACCATATAAACAAGATCAAAATCAATGGACATGTTAACACAAAAAGGACAAATTTTGGCAGGGTCCCACTACAATATTTTCATGCTGTCAAACTGGATAGTATAGACAAAAAGTAAGAGCTTCTTTAAAAGACAGATACAACCAAAGCAATCCTCAGAAGTAAAAAATTATTCTGAATCTATTGAAATCATTCGATTTTTAATTTAAAATTCTATACACTTTAAAGTCTATGTCTTTGCTTTCATAAATGTTCCTAATAAATTCTAATTTTCTTAATCTTTTTCAGGAAATAGATGATTTAGATAGATAGAAAACTACAGATAACTAGTGATTTTTGCAAATAATGAGTTTGTCTCCCCTGGGATGTGGCTGTTTATTGGTTGTCCAGTACAGAGTGGTTATCTCTGAATCCATATATACATAAACAAAACAAGGACTAAGTAGGTTGTACTTATAGGTATTTGTGTACAAATGCATAATAAATGCATGCACATATATGCATGTGCATGCACACATGTGTGTACACCCACCCACACACTAATCAATGAAAAAGAGGCTGTCAACTTGAGAGTTGAGGGAATATTGGAATGGTTTAAAGAGTAGTAGCTCAGAGCACCTGGGAAGAGGAAAGGGAAAAGAAAATTGATGTACTTCTATTTCAATTAAAATACTTAAAATATAATAATGAGTAATTATAAAAATTGAATGAGAAAACAATATAAAGAGTAGACAGGATCTGAACAATTAAACTTTAATTCTCGTTAAAAGATCATGAATTTACATACCTCATGTTGATAAGAGTGAGAGAGGTAAAAAATTTTCACAGGAATGAAAGAGGATATATCACTGCAGATCCAAGAGACATGAAAAGACACTATTAGGCTCTTTTTATTACACTTAAAATAATATTAAGATACAATTTCATGCTGTTAAATCGGATAGTGTAGATAAAAAGTAAGAGTTTCTTTAAAAGATAGATACAAACAATCAAAGCAATCCCCAGAAGTAATAAATGATTCTGAATCTATTGAAAACTTTCCATTTTTAATTTAAAATTCTATACACTTTAAAGTCTAGGTCTTTACTTTCATAAATGTTCCTAAAAATACTAATTTTCTTAATCTATCTCAAGAAATAGATGATTTAGATACATTCTGTAAATTATTTTAAAAGGCCAACAGTGTTTATACAAAATCATATAAAGATATGAATAAGGAATAATAGAGCTAAATTGATCTCATGAACTTGGAGAAATTATTGAGAATATCAGTGATTAATCTAGATGTCCATTTTAGTGAAGTTCATTGCAAGAATGCAATTTGGGAGAATATTTTTAAAAAAGTGTGATCCACATCAGCAACGATGTCAGCACAAGACAATTCAACTCTGTAAATAGATATAGATAAAATGTTGAAGACAATTTAACATCCATTCACCAAAAGCTCTTAGCGGGAGAAGGGAATGGCAAGAAATATATATTTATAATCAAAAAGTTAGTGTCTATTAACTAGGTGAAAAAATTAAACGCCTTTAACCAAGTGTAAGTAACAATGAATTGAATGCTGACGTTTGGGGGATGGAGTTCTGTGACTCATTAGCATATTGCAAGTTGACTGACATCAATTCTTGTTCTACCAGAATTGAAGACACAAAGCTTGTCTAATTAGTTTTTGTATTGCCAGTGTTTCAATATATACCCGCACTGAGAAAGAACTTTTTTTTTTTGTTTTGAATGTTAATTGTAATATTTCCAAGTTTAGTGGACTGAAATTTTGGGTGACCTTGTGTTCAAGTGGAACATTTCCCTTTTTTTCTTATTTGCTTTATTTACATTTTGAATGTTAACCCCTTTCTATGTTACCCCACTGAAAACCACCTATCCCATCCCCATCCCCCTGATCACCCCTCCCCCAATTTCCTGACTTGCATTCTCCTATTCTGGGGAATTAAGCCTTCATAGCACCAATGGTCTCTTCACATTGATGTCTGAAATAGTCATCTTCTGCTACATATGTAGCTGGAACCATGGGACCCTCCATGTGTATTCTTTGGTTGGTGGTTTAGTCCCTGGGAGCTCTGGGGTTACTAGTTGGTTCATATTATTGTTCCTCCTGTGGGGCTGCAAACCTCTTCAGTTCTTTGGGTCCTCTCTCTAGCTGCTCCATTGGGGACCTTATTCTCATTCTATTTGTTGGCTGTAAGCTATGGGTGTTTTGATACACTTCCCAATAAGGATCAAAGTATCAACACTTTGGTCTTCCAATTAACTGGGTATTTTGTCAGTTTTCCTTACATGGTTAAATTATGTATATGGGCATCTGTTTAAATTTATATATGCTGCTGGTGCACATAGGGAGTATTATTAGTTTATCCATGTCTTCCTATGGTAGTTTTCCATTGATCTGTTTTATATTAAGGCCCGGAATTACCAATACATTTTTCTAAGCAAGTAAAAAATACTCTGTCAAAATGGCCATTTTAACTATATTAATCCTGCCAATCTATGAGCATGGGAGATCTTTCTGTTTTCTGAGGTCTTCTTCAATTTCCTTCTTCAGAGACCTGAAGTTCTTGTCATATAGATCTTTCACTTGTTTGGTTAGAGTCACACCAAGATACTTTATATTGTTTATGTCTATTGTGAAGGGTGTCATTTCCCTAATTTCTTTCTCAGCCTGCTTATCCTTTGAGTATAGGAAAGCTACTGATTTGCTAGAGTTGATTTTATAACCTGCACTTTGCTGAAGTTGTTTATCAGCTGTAGGAGTTCTCTAGTGGAGTTTTTGGGTCACTTAAGTAGGCTATCATATCATCTGCAAATAGTGATAGTTTGACTTCTTCCTTTCCAATTTGTATCCCTTTGACCTCCTTATGTTGTCGAATTGCCCGAGCTAGTACCTCAAGTACAATATTGAAAAGATAAGGAGAGAGGGGGCAGCCTTGTCTAGTCCCTGATTTTAGTGGGATTGCTTCAAGTTTCTCTCCATTTAGTTTGATGTTGGCTACTGGTTTGCTGTATATTGCTTTTTACTATGTTTAGTTATGGGCCTTGAATTCCTGTTCTTTCCAAGACTTTTAATTTGCATTTCCCTACTGACTAATGAAGTTGAGCATTTTTTAAGATGCTTCTCTGCCATCCGAAGTTCTTCAGGTGAGAATTCTTTGTTTAACTCTGTACCCCATTTTTAATAGGGTTATTTGGTTTTCTGGGGTCTAACTTCTTGAGTTCTTTGTATATATTGGCTATTAGCCCTCTATCTGATGTAGAGTTGGTGAAGATCTTTTCCCAATTTGTTGGTTGCCAATGTGTCCTTTTGATGGTGTCCTTTGCCTTACAGAAACTTTGTAATTTTATGAGGTCCCATTTGTCAATTCTTAATCTTAGAGTATATGCTATTGGTGAAATGTTCAGAAACTTCCCCCTGTACCAATATCCTCAAGGGTCTTCCCCAGTTTCTTTTCAATTTGCTTCAGAGTGTCTGGCTTTATGTGTAGGTCCTTGATCCATTTGGAGTTGAGCTTAGTACAAGGAGACAAGGATGGATCAATTCGCATTCTTCTGCATGCTGACTTCCAGTTGAACCAGCATCATTTGTTGAAAAGGCTAACTTTTTCCATTAGATGTTTTCAGCCCCTTTGTTGAGGATCAGGTGGCCATAGGTGTGTGAGTTCATTTCTGGATCTTCTATCCTGTTCCATTGATCCACCCGCCTGTCACTGTACCAATACCATGCAGTTTTTAACACTATTGCTCTGAAATATTGCTTGAGGTCAGGGATACTGATTTCCCCAGAATTTCTTTTGTTGTTGAGAATAGTTTTAGCTATCCTGGGTTTTTTGTTATTCCAGATGAATTTGAGAAATTGCTCTTTCTAACTCTATGAAGAATTGAGTTGGGATTTTGATGGGTATTGCGTTGAATCTGTATATTGCTTTTGGCAAAATGACCATTTTAACTATATTAATCCTGCCTATCCATGATCATGGGAAGTCTTTCCATTTTTTGAGGTCTTCTTCCATTTCCTTCTATAGAGTCTTGACATTCTTGTCATATAGATCTTTCACATAAAACAGGTGTTTTGATCATCATATTGAATGAGTAAATCTCATGCTAGCTGAACATTAAGTCAGGATAGTCAGCAACTGAATCACACTTCTGTAGACATTGAGTAAAATGGCCAAAGTATGATTTGGAATGCTGATTAACTAACATAGTTTCTTCTCCTCAAAACAGGGAACATAAATGTCAGTCTATTAAGTAATGGACTCTCTGAATTCTACCATGTAAGTTAGAGGAATACACACTTTCTGAGAATATGGTAGAATTGTTTGATATTCTAACTTTATACTCTCATGGTATTCAACTCAATAAGTAAAATGGAAATTCAATTCTACCATAAGCTTAAAAGGTCCATAAGAGGTCCAGTTTATATAAACAAACCTATGCACCTGGTTTATATGACTTTCCTCAATGGAATTTGAAATTGAATATCAGTCATACTCAACACACAAAGTTAAGCTGAGACATATAGTCACACTAAAGACAGATCCTAAGAATTAACACCAATCCATTTTATAGATATCCTAGAAGTTGGATGGTTTCTTTCTACTCTCTTTACTTTTTAAAAAAATATATTTATTTGTATTTTATATGTACGGGTATTTTGCCTACATATATGTCTATGCACCACGTGTGTGCCTGGTAATACATAGATCAGAAGAGGCCATATGATTGTGTTAACTAGACTGACTTAAACATGAGAGAGTGTATACTAACTGAAGTTTAACTGAAATTTTATGACTAGGTTACATTGCCTGTAGGTTTTGCTAACCTGCTTTAAGCTCTGGGTGGACTGCACTATCAACACTACCCAGGTTCTTTTGGATCTGCTGATGAAAGACACATACAAACATTAGCTTATTTTTCATATGCTTTAGCTCTATAACTGGGCTTTTGTTTTGTTTTGTTTTCTTTCTTTTTTTGAAAAATTTTTATTAGATTTACATTCCAAATTTACATTTTCTTTATTTACATTTCAAACGTTATCCCTTTTCCTGGTTTCCCCTCTGAAAACACCTTATCCCATCTTCCCTCCCCTTGCTCGCTAACCCACCCACTCCTGCTTCCCTCTCCTGGCATTCCCCTATACTGGGGCATTGAGCCTTCTCAGGACCAAGGACCAAGGACCTCTCTTCCCTTTGATGTCGCACAAGGCCATACTCTGCTACATATGCAGCTGGAGCCATGGGTCCCTCCATGTGTACTCTTTAGTTGATAGTTTAGTCCCTGAGAGCTCTGGTTGGTTCATATTGTTGTTCCTCCTATGGGGCTGCAAGCTCCTTCAGCTCCCTGGGTTCTTTCTCTAGATCCTCCACTGGGGACCTTGTGCTCAGTCCAATGGTTGGCTGAGAGCACCCACCTCTGTATTTGTCAGGTACTGGCAGTGCCTCTCAGGAGACAGCTATATCAGGCTCGTGTCAGCAAGCGCTTGTTGGCATCCACAATAGTTTCTGGGTTTGGTGACTATATGGAATGGATCACCAGGTGGGGCAGTTTCCAGATGGTCTTTCCTTCAGTCTCTGCTCCACACTTTGTCTCAGTATCTCCTCCCATAGTTATCAAACCCTTCTTTTCAATCCCAGCTCAACACCTCTGATTCTTCCCTTTACTTACCTCTCCTTGTTCAGACCACTAAACCTGCCTTTTGCTTAATTATGTTTCTAATATCCCACCTGCTATTATAGGCGGGTTCAGTCGGGGAGTGGCCAATGGCCCCTCTACTCTAGTTCTCACACGGCTCATGCCCTTTTCTTCCTCTGAAGCATGGTTAATCTTTCTCCTCTCCTATGTCTTCTAGCCTGACTGTACGAAAACTGGAAGTCTGGCCTATTCCACTCAGCTCATTGGCTGCTAGCATCTGTATTGATCAATCAAGAACCAATTGGCAAACATAACCTTCAGGGTTCACATGCAGATTCCTGATCAGAGCATCAGAACCACCCCTACAAGGTTAAGACTTTTGTAATGCCATAAGTTTCATGAAACAATCAACTATAAACATAATGAAGACCAGGGTTCAGTTACCATTTCTTCTCTCTGAAAACAGTGCTATTGTTATTTCAGAGCTCAGGAGAGGTACATGTAACAATTTTTTTATCAGACCTTAATTTTGCCAAGTATTATTTATGAGATACTAGAAGATGCAAAAGGTAAACTATGAGTGATTGTATAATTGTATAATCCATAACAAATATGCATAAGGTACTACTGTTTTCTGTATATTTTAAATACTTCAGACATGGTACCCATTCAGAGATGAACACAAGCTGTATTCTTCAGAACCATGAATAACAATCAATATAAAAAAATCAATAAATAACAATAGGATTTAAAATAAGATGTGTAAAATCAGAGATTTTTTTTTGTCAAATACTTTTCTTGACAAAGAAAATAAACATCAACAAAGAGTGTAGAGAACCAATATGCTTTTAGTCCCCTTTGTACATGAGCCTCATGCTGATCACAGCCAATATAGAAGCATTTTGTAAATTCATTTTCAGTACACAGTTGTTCACTGAATCCACAGATCTGAAATCTATTTGGGGGAGCTAGATGTATACACTTTCAACCTGTATTTTGCTCAATAGTCACATGATTCATTGTAATTTGGGCATTGTGCTACTGATTTCACCCATTCTGCATTATTCTTCCTGCTTACACTTGCCTCTGGAAAGTATGAGATTGCATGATGGTGATATAACTAACTTGTTCTGTGGATTGACATTAGACTAAGGCTTTTTAGTGATTACAAATACACAGTCCCTGGCCTCATCTTCATCCCTGAGGGCTTCAGTGAGTATCTCAGGCACACATTCTCCATCTGTGATCTTGTACAATGTAGCTAAGCTATGATATTTACTAGGTTAAGTATACATAATTTTTTTTAATTTTGTAATTTTCTATTTATGATGAGAATACTGGGAAATAGCCCTTTCATTATCTGAGGAGTATGTGTTTAGAAACACATTCCGGATGATACCCCCACCCCCCAAATTTGGAAGACCATTTTAAATTTTCTGAATAATACCAGGCAGTACTTTACAATAGTCTATGTGAAATACCAATATCAGAGGACTTAATGCATACGTATTTATAAGACTGTGAACACAAAGCAAAGAAAAGTGAATCTAAGAATCCCTGAGAATTGTTATTTAGCTTAAGGATTGAGGCAAGGGGCAAAGAAGAGGAAAAACTATATGTACAACGAGCAGCAGGAAGTCTGAGCTATTGCCATATCTGCGGCCTTAATTAACTGGACTCAATCAAAATTTTAGGTATCTGATGAAGGGAACCATGAACATAAAGTGTGGTTCTGTTTCCCTCCCATCCTGTTGTCTTCCCTGGTTTCTGCTATAATCAATTAAGTCTATTCTTCAAGTTGTGATGTTTCACCATTTCAAAATTATGCAACTTGAAACATCAAAATTTGGGCTTACTATATATTCTTGATGATTTGAATTTATTAATAAGAGCCTTCTTTACTTTTGTAATTACTTAGATTTTGGATCATATTATGTTTTTTTTCACTATCACCTTTTTTCATGGAGTATGGATACAAGTTTACTGATATTTATAAGATTAATTGTATATTACTTAGTTAATTTTCATATTTCCTATTAGTTGATTCCTTTAATTTTTCTTGAAATCTATCATTTACAAGTTCCTGTCAATTGTTAGGGTTTCTACTGTTATGAGGAGATACCATGGCCATGGCAACTCCTAAAAAGAAAATCATTTAATTGCAGTTCTGAGGGTTACTCCATTATCACCACGTGGAGAACAAGAGGTAGGATGGTAACATGTGGGCAGACATGGTGCTGTAGAAGGACCTTAGATTTCTACAGATTGATCATCAGGCAGCAGGAAGAAAACGAGATACACTTCCTTCAATAAAGCCACACCCACTTCAACAAGGCCATACCTCCTAAAAACGCCACTCCATAGGAGTCTAATGGGGCCTATTTCAATGCAAACCACCACAGTTCCTTCAGAAGATATTTAGACATGACACAAATATATAGTTTTATTTTTTTTCTGTAGCAATGAACGATGTTTCAGTAAACAAATAAGATTAAATTGGCCACTACTTTTGCCTAAGTAGTTGAACTATGATTCTCTGTTAATAGTTTAAGTTTCATTCCTGAGAAATAAAATGACTGCCTCAAAAGAATTTTGATTTATTGTAAGATTTTTTTCATTGCATTTTTTCTCTGTGTGCTAAGTGCAAGCCCTTCTTCCCTCTCACTCCTTCCTTCTTTCCTTTCCTTCCCTCCTTCCTTCTTTCCTTCTCAATTTTTAAACATTCTAATGCAATATCTCTCTATTAAACTGAAGTTTCTAGTTTCCAGGGTTATTTTTTCTCATCCATATTTGTCACACAAGCTTGTGATATTATTTTGAGATATTCAAACAAATAGTGTTTTTCTACCTTACTCATTTTTCAACTTCTCCATTTATTATTTTCAGCACTGCATAGACCTTTTCTTTGGAGGAGTTTTATTTTTACTTAGAATGAATTTTAAATTGTTTCTTATATCATTATTCTTTGAACATTTACGTTTTCTTAAGCATAATAAAGATACTTATTTCATGTGTTCATTTTGAACAGCCTAACCATCACGCTTGCAGTGTCTGCGTTTTTTGCCCTCTCTCATATTGATTTGTTTCTACAAGTGCTGGGTGTTTTTTATTGCAAATTCATGTTTTATGAAATGGTTTAAAATAGATTGTTCCAGTTTATGGAACTTTTCCTTTCTCTTCTACAGGTTCAATACTTTAAATTATCTACCCAGGCCAGACATAAATTTAATTTTCATCATATTTGGCATGGAAGGGAGAATGCGGATTATAAACTGTGGCCCAGAAATATAGAGAACTGAGTTTTTATATACATTATCTGGGGAACTATATTTTTCTTCAGTGTGCAAGGGAATCTATTTACTTCAACTTTTCATTCAGGGGTTAATTTTTTTATTTACCTCTATATGACTTTTATGAAAATTACTTTTGGTTTTTCCTTCCTCTTGTTGGACTTGAACTATAAGGATATCAGTTGTGTAGATACAACTTATATCAATAAAATATCTCTTTTCATTTTTTTCTTCTTACACATATTGAGATTATAACAGGAAAGTTGATTCTTTTGTATATATTTTATAATAACTACAGGGATAGTATTTCATATTAAGGAGAAATTATTTATGTGATTGATTTCTAGTAGGTTTTTTAGGTGTTGAATTTTGTAAATTACTGAAAGGATGACAAGTTACAGGAAATTAAAAGATATAAGCCTGGGCATCTCAGATTCCTAATCCACTAGCTAACAGAGCATTTATGCTAAATATCACATGTTCCAAAAACACATGTTCCCCATATTATAGTTCATCCTTATGCCATATATTACTTTCTTTGTAATATATACTTTATAAATTTAGAAGAAAAGTAGAATAAAACTTGACTCTGTTTGGGATATCAGTAATTTCATTAAAACCTTGTATCTCTGCTTTGTTTCTATAGAAGGGTAGCTTTTAACTCATCCTCAATTTTAATACTACTCATTTCTTCTCAAAACATTATCAACAACAACAAATCCAAAAGCAACAACAAGTAAAATAAAACCCTCCATATGTACACTATGGGAAATCAAATGATTTTTTTTTTGTTTGTTTTGCCTTTTAAATTTTTTCGGGAGGGTGTTATAATTTAATTAGAAGATTTCTCCCATTCCTCTTATTCATCAAAAACCATTTCATATATCCTGCCCAATTTTTCTCTAAATTAAATTCATGTTTTCTTTGTTCACTAACTGCTATGGCATACATATATGTATATACGCATGTATTCCTAAATGTAGCCTATTTGGTTATAATGCTACTTGAATTTATGTTTTCGAGGCTGAATGTTTGGATTGGGAAACTAGTTGATGTTCTCTTCCCTGGGATGGGTATCTTAGTCAGGGTTTCTATTCCGACACAAACATCATGACCAAGATGCAAGTTGGAGAAGAAAGGGTTTATTCAGCTTACACCTTCCACATTGCTGTTCATCACCAAAGGAAGTCAGGACTGGAACTCAAGCAGGTCAGGAAGCTGGAGCTGATGCAGAGGCCATGGGGGGATGTTTCTTATTGGCTTGCTTCCCCTGGCTTGCTCAGCTTGCTTTCTTATAGAACCCAAGACCACCAGCCCAGTCATGGCACCATACACAAGGGACCCTGCCCCCTGCTCACAAATTGAGAAAATGCCCACAGCTGGATCTCATGGAGGTACTTCCCAAACTGAAGCTCCTTTCTCTGTGATAACTCCAGCCTGTGTCAAGTTGACACACAAAACCAGCCAATATAACCACTCTTGTTTCTAAGTTGTCTAGAGTTCTTTTTATGGATTTAGGCATCATGAGCTTTTCTCCATCCAGTTTAACTTGGTAGTTGGTGAGTTCTTTATTTAATTCTGTTTTGAGACAGTTACAAATTTCCTTTGTATCTTTATAGAAGAAATCTAAAGTGTTGGAGAGCAAATGTTATAAATAAATGGAAGCCAGGCGGTGGTGGCACAAGCCTATAATAACAACACTCTGGAAGGCAGAGGCAGGCGGACATCTGAGCTGGAGACAAGCTTGGCCTACAGAGTGAGTTCCAGGACAGCCAGGGCTATACAGAGAAACCATGTCTCAAAAAACAACAACAACAACAACAACAACAAAAAAAAACCAAATCCAAAAAACCAAACCAAACCAAACCAAAACAAACAAACAAAAACGGTAATGTTAACTATGAAGTAGACTATGGGGACCCACAGAAAATAGATAATAAATGTACTTATTGTTTATGTATTCCCAGCTTTCTCTTCTCTCTCTTCCCCCTTCTTCTCTTATCTTGTTGGGTACCCCCACCCTTACCTTGAACTTGTAATTCCACAGTCTTCACCTCACTCTACTTCTAAAACTGTGGTCTTGCCCATTCATATAGAACCCCTCCTTTTGTTCATTGAAAATGGTTTTGGTTTGGTTTGGTTCTTAAGAAAAATCTGCTCATTGAAGCCATTTTATTTCATATTCTCAAGCAAATCTAATATTTATTCTAGAAAGAAAACAATTGAAAATAAACACATTAGCATTTTGAAAAATTACTGAGCAAAAAAATTAAAGACTCTGAGAAGTCCTAAAAGTGAGACTTTCATCAACCCCCTGACCCCCTACACACACAAGGCTCAGGAAACAATGCAGAAGGGGAATCAGAAAGACTTTAGGAGCCAGAAGGGATAATATTCAAGGAAATAGCATCTTTTAGACTCACCAGGACCAACACGCAGACTGTGGCACTATGCACTAGACCTGTACTGGATCAAGCTAAAGGGAGTGTCAGCACTGAGAGTGGGAAGCATATATGGTGCTATGCCTAACCAAAAAGCTATTTGCATTTGTTTCCTGGTGACAAAGGGAATAGTCAGTTTCCTAAAATGGAGTGTCACTGGGGATACTATACAACTAAGTTCCAGGGCAGGCCCTGTGGCAAGGAGGAGTTTGCCAACACAGAGTACTCCATGTTGATTTTGTGGGCTTTTTGTTTTGTTTTGGCCTTTTTCATCTCTTTTGTTTTGTTTTGTTTTGATTTGCTTTTCATTGTTGTTGAGATAAATGAGAAAGAGGAAGAACATAAAGTTGGGAGTGTTGGAAGGTGGGAGGGATCTGGGAAGTGTTGGGAAAAGGGAGAGGGAAATCATGGTTAAAATATATTGTAGGAAATAAGTCTTGATTTTGAAAATTAATTTGAAATTAAATTTTAATTAATCAAAATTTAGTAAGGTTATTCATGCATTTAAACAACTTCTGAGATGCTTAGAATTCTTACTGTACAATTGTTTATTGCTTTTCTACTGAAATGTATGTATGAAGAAAGAAAGAAAACTAAAAAAGACAAATTGCTTCTTTAGGTACAGTTTCCATAAAGCAGATTTGGCCTCTTTAAATTACACATACATGAACTTTAAAAAAAAAAGCAAATAAAAATAGGAAACAAAGAATGTTCAGTAAAGTTTGTATTAGTTCTTTACCAAGTATAGGATGAGTTTTAAGAATAAATCTGTTATTTATATTTTCCTTCCAAGCTATATATTTTGAAAGCCAAAAAATATTTATTTGTGGTACCAGTGTCTCAGCCTCAAGTTAAGTTCTTAAGAATGACTGTTCCACTTTACAATAAAAAATAACAATTATAATTTTTATTTTATTATTTATGTATTAATTGTAAGTCCTATATGTCTGGGAGTACATCACAGTAATATAACAACTTTAAAGACTAGTATTATTACTACAGATTTATTAGATTTTTCTTGATAGATCTTTTCGGTAGAACCAAATCATTTTGCTTTTACTATCTTATTACTTGCATGTAAAAAAAAAGCTACATACATGTATATGTGCAAACATAATCACCCCCAAATTTCTACTTTTAATATCCTTTGCTTTCATTTCATCTTCTTACTTGTGGGTTTTTTACCACTTTCAAATTATGTATTTTATTTTTTCAATTGGTGTATTTTTAATTTACATCAGTCAATTAGATGACTTATTCTCCTTTGCAGATTTTATAGACTCCTTCTTGACCTCAGCTGTGGTTGGACCATATTTCCGGAAATCAGGTTAGGAATGTTTTCATTGAAAATCCTTCTGCTTAGCTTTAACTGACCTTCACAAGAACACAGGAAATTTCTTTGAGGATTTATTTCTAAATGAATCAAATTACTTTCACAGAGACATCCCAGTCAAATGCACATGAGAATTTTAAAATGTGACACAGTATAGTCCCAGCTTTCATATTTTAGTATTTCATTTAAGCAGAAAGTTTGTCATTAAATATCTTGAGACACACTGATTAAAAAAAAAAAAACTGTCTGATAATAGCCAAAATCACTCAGAATGATTTTTATAGGTTTATGTATCCATAAGGTCACAGCATAGCCAAATCCCATTCTTGTGATTTATTTATTCACAGTTACCTTGCTGGTAATGTTATGTAAACAAAAGTCATTTCGTTTTTGTAAAGTTGTCTTATAGGTTTTACAAGTATATTATGATATTCACAAAAGCCACATAAACACAATTGGTGAGTTGATAGCAATAAAGAACAGGAGAAGAACACAGATAAATATGAAAAAAATAAAAGTCTAAGAGCTAAATAGTATATGCTTGATATGAAAACACACAGAATTCTGTATAAAAATAACTTCAAAAGAAAGAATACATCTGGAATTACATATGGCTAAAATGCATCTGATAATCAAAGATATTATTTGCCTGAAAGATGCTACATAACTTCTCTGTTAGTGTTGTCAGAAAAAAATTCAAATCAGGTAATAAGCTATTTTTAGTACGGGTCAATACTGTTATATTACAAAAAAAGAAATTAGAATTTTAAAAAAAGTGGTTTGTTAGGAAATCTGATACACAGGCCATTTTTCTATTCTGGAATTCCTGGATTTCCAGATTTTTTATCTGTTGTGGAAACTGCACATTACAACAGCCATTGATCTGCTCAAAACAAAAAACAAACAAACAAAAAACCAAAAAACAAACAAACAAAAAACAACAACAACAAAAAAAACAGTGCTTTACTTCATGGCGCCTCTGTGTGCTCTGAGCACTTGAGTACTTAAGTTTCTAAATGTAGCAATGTGAGTTAGGATCTAAGCATCCTGTGTTTTGATCATGCAACATTTATCTTCTTAGAGCGTGGGTCCAATGGTCATGTACTGCAAGGATTGATAATTAATGAAAAATATAAACATTTTTAAGTTCTTAAGTGATGGTGTTGCCAGAAGCTCTGTTTCAGCGAAGGGGATCACCATGTGTGTGAGCTGAAATTGCTACCTTCAGGAATAGAGTGATGACACAGAATGCTTACTGCTCTTACAAATGCCCATGTTAAGCAGGCCAAAATTACCTGAGAATCCAGTTCTTGATGACATGATCCCCACTTCGTGCTTGCACTTACATACACTTAAACAGACACATATATCCAGACAAAAGTAAAATAAGTTAAGAATGAATAAATTGCTATTTCAGGATGAAAATGCTGCTATGAACAGGTATCTGGATCACTGTTTTGAATGGTGATGTTCATGTTGAAAGCTGAAAAGCAGATGTAGACAGATCAGACTTGGAATAAAGCAACCATTCATCTAGACAAGCGCGGGTTCCATAATTATACCTGGTATCTTCATTCTACGGACAATTACAACAGCACTGGGCTAGATAACATGGCACCACACATTAGCTGTTCATGCTGTTCGGTGATGATTGACTCTTGGATGCTGTGTAATAGGCAATCATAGACAGTAACAACTCATTCTTCTGCCTACTCCCAAATCCATTAGAATTTTGGGGACTTATCAAACTCCATTCTTGATTTAGTATCCTGGCTTTGCTTTATTGACTATGAATCAATATGAATTCTAACCAAAAGACAGTTTTCTCTCCTCACAAAATAAGTGACCTGTCCATCACTAAAGTCATAATGATAAATATGTTTCCATTTCATTTTCTTCCAGAGTATCTACTAGCATGGCTGTACTGAGCTAACTGAGAACCAAGCTTTGACTTCATACTTTATTTAACTTTTTTACCTTACTATGTTCTTTTAATGACATCATGGTCTTGTTACAGATTCGTATATGTATCCTTGATGATGTTCTCTTTAAGGCATGCGAAAAAGCTAACACAAAAGTCGTATGAGATCAGATCACTTGTCCATTAGCTTAATATTTCTCTGCGTTAGGCTGCATTTAATTGACAGCATTAGCTTCATTTAATATGAGGGCTAATTTAGCATTTCCAACAACTACTACTATGATAGTGTCAAAACCCAAAGGTATGTATCTGGCAGATATATTGACTTCTTTCTCATTGGTTCTCTGACTTTGGAGAATGAAAGAGCTTTGGGTATAACAGCAATATTCAGATGCTGATAAATCCAGGAAACGGCTAGCAACTGAGATCATTTCCTGGCCAACTTTCTCAACTGATGGAGAATAAAGAGCCAGTCCTCACAAAAATATCTGAGTTGTAGAGTATAGCGATTGTGGTGCTGAGGCTGTGGTCATGCATGCTTTGTTCTTAACTTGACAATATCAAGATGAATATACTCTAAAGACTCTCACCTTACATTAACTTGTTGTTACACATGTATTACTTCTATTGTTTGATACCAAGTGCTTATTAGTGATAAGCATAGTATTTAAGCTTCTCAAAGTCATGGAAATAATTATGACTTACTACGAACAGTAATCTCTGCATAGAATCTACTCTAATAATTTCTTGAATGGCATATTCATCTCCTTTATACATATTCAATGGATTCACCTAACCACTAAAATGAACGAGGTTAACTCTGGTAAACATTATTCTACCTTATTGTTGGCCTTTCAAAAATGAGTTATAGCTAAGAATAATGGTGCTTGTGAAAGCACAGACAAGCAAATACACTGATCTCCCAGGACAGACGTTTTAAATCATTTAAAAATTTGAAATATGGGCCTCATTTTTTCCTTATAAGAAAGATAATGATTTCCCTGTTGGAGCTCATAATGTGGTAAGATGTCTAAAGAAAGCTGAATAATGGAAACTGACTCCATCACAATGCTGCTTTGTCTCATTATGAAGGAAAAAAAGAAACACCGTGATGAATTATGCTCAATTCACAATTTATCACGACATTCTGGAAAGAAATAGAATAATCATTTCCATTAATGCTAAACATCTTCTGAAGACAGATATATGTCAGTTCAGCTTAATTTTATATTTTATTACAAAGCCCATACAAAAGGAAAGATTGAATTAATGTAAGACATATACTCATGCTTTGAACTTCATGAGTAATTAAAAATGAAAAATACGATTCTGAATAGGACTTTTGATACTTTCATCAGCTAATATGTTCCCATTAAACACTGTGGTTTCAAATTTGGCACTCAAATAACTTAAATGTCAATTCAATTTACCATTTAAAATGCTGTATAGGAGTATAGCGTTTTAAAGGAGCATGTTCCACAAGAAAGAATTAGCTGAATGCTTTCTTTTACATATATCAAATGACCTACAGACAATTTTACATAGCAAAGTAAAATGAACACAGTAAAATAATTTGAACAATTGAATCAGATAAATATTAACTAGTGTCTGTCACTCAATAAATATTTCTATTTCTTTAAAATGGTTTGTTCTTCCTCCCAACTACACAGCACAAGTGCATTATCTTCAGGGTTTTGTGGTTATGAGCATGGATATAATATTTTATTCATCTCTTCAAATTTTAGAAAATTATCTAAAGTGGTCCCTTATGATGCTTCTCTTATATAAAATGATGAATTAAGAATTTGAAATCAGCAACTTAGTAGACCAATGTCCTTAGAAATATGCAGACCCAATCATCAAATCTGCCCATTCAAAAAGCATTTGATCACAAAAGTAAGTATAAATACAGATTGTTCATTAGTTTGGTTAAAATAGAATTAATGAATAAACTAATTGCAAACATTTATTTTATTGTTATAAATGCCAATTATCTGTAATCTTTATACATTTTACCCTCATCATGTTATAAAACACAACTAAATAAATGTATGTGTAGCCCTAAAGTAAGCCATGTTATTAGCATTTCATATACCTAAAAAGAGTCTTTAGTGGAATTTACTTGGTTATATTTTAAAATAAATTAAGCATTTACCATTTGGTGGAGTTTAGGGGAAAGTTATGGTGATAAGATGCTGTATGAAAATTTTTAGTAGACTCAATCAGTTGCCAACTTTCTAAGAGTTGAAGAAGGAATGAAAGAGGCTGGGGTGGGGGCAGTGTCAATGTACACTCTACCTGGATGGATATCTGTTATCGATTACCTGCTGTGACTAAAGCAGTTTATAAATATGGCTCATATTCATCTTATAGTTCTGCCTTGAGGTCTTTATCGTAGGTACATTTACCTGCATCACTGTCATTTGAAAGGTTGATCATATGCGTTGCTTAAAGTGTTAGTAATTAGAATTCTGAGAGAATTATGCTTAGGCTGCCAACTACAGCACTAAAGGCTGTTTCTCCCTGTGGCTTGAGCATCTCCTATGATGGATGATTTATTTCCAACGTGAATTTCCCTACCACTGGGATTCTAAAAGGCCTATGCAAAGACTAGGCCTCCGATGACATAACCTTCTACAACTTTCTTAAATAGCAAGTACTTTGTTGTTTTTGTCCTTGTTTGTTTATTCTGAAAACATGCACAGAGAATTTAGAAGGTCAGAAATAGCGAAAAGGAACATCTGTGTAGCTAAGTGGTTTAAATTCTTTTCTGGTCGATATTAAGCTTTGGGTTTTATGTCCATCACCACAAAAAAATAAGTGTCTATTTTATGCTCTAAATGAAGAGGTAAGAAACTTATTGAAGAAGCGAGAGAAGCAAGCCACTCTTTTTATTATTTTTCAACTTTTATTGAAAATATTTTTTCATAAAACATATCCTGATTGCAGTTTCCACTCCATCTACTCCTCTCAGTTCCTCTCATGTTCCCCACTCCAGATCCACTCCCTGTCTGTCTCCCATTAGAAAAGAACTGGCTTCTAGGAGATAACAACATATCATAACAAAATAAAATATAATAAGATAGAACAACAATCATCGCACCACATTTGGATAAGCCAAACCAACAAAAGGAAAAGAGCCCCAAGGAAAGGCACAAGAATCAGAGTCATTCATTCACACATTTAGGAGTCCAATAAAAATACTAAACTGAAAGCTATAGCATCTATGCTGAGAACCCTGTACAGATGCATGCAGGCTCTGTGTGTGCTGCTTTAGTCTCTGTGAGCTCATAGATGTTTAGTTCAGTTGACTGAAAGGGCCCTGCTCTTCTGGTGTCCTCCATGTCCTGTGGCACTTATACTATTTTTTTTTTATTCGATATAATTTATTTACATTTCAAATGATTTCCCCTTTTCTAGCCCCCCACTCACCGAAAGTCCCGTAAGCCCCCTTCTCTTCCCCTGTCCTCCCACCCACCCCTTCCCACTTCCCCGTTCTGGTTTTGCCGAATACTGCTTCACTGAGTCTTTCCAGAACCAGGGGCCACTCCTCCTTTCTTCTTGTACCTCATTTGATGTGTGGATTATGTTTTGGGTATTCCAGTTTTCTAGGTTAATATCCACTTATTAGTGAGTGTATACCATGATTCACCTTTTGAGTCTGGGTTACCTCACTTAGTATGATGTTCTCTAGCTCCATCCATTTGCCTAAGAATTTCATGAATTCATTGTTTCTAATGGCTGAATAGTACTCCATTGTGTAGATATACCACATTTTTTGCATCCACTCTTCTGTTGAGGGATACCTGGGTTCTTTCCAGCATCTGGCAATTATAAATATGATTTGCTGCTATGAACATAGTAGAGCATGTATCCTTATTACATGGTGGGGAATCCTCTGGGTATATGCCCAGGAGTGGTATAGCAGGATCTTCTGGAAGTGACATGCCCAGTTTTCTGAGGAACCACCAGACTGATTTCCAGAGTGGTTGTACCAATTTGCAACCCCACCAGCAGTGGAGGAGTGTTCCTCTTTCTCCACATCCTTGCCAACACCTGCTGTCTCCTGAATTTTTAATCTTAGCCATTCTGACTGGTGTAAGGTGAAATCTCAGGGTTGTTTTGATTTGCATTTCCCTAATGACTAATGAAGTTGAGCATTTTTTAAGGTGTTTCTCTGCCATCCGAAGTTCTTCAGGTGAGAATTCTTTATTTAACTCTGTACCCCAGTGTTGAGTTCTATCTCATGGAGTGGGCCTTAAGTCACATCAGATGTTGTTTGGCTGCTCCAGTAAAATTTGTTCCACTATTGCACTAACATAATTTTCAGGCATTGTAGATCAAAGGTTTTGTGGCTAGGCTGGTGCTTATGTTTTTCTTTTTGTTATGGTACAATAAAACCTTCATGTACCAAAGAGAATAGAATGTAGAATTCTGTGGAGGCACCAGAAACATCTCCCCGTGTTCAATGAGCTTGTATGTGCTGTCTTCAGCAATAGAGCTCTGCTGTCGCTTTGTGGAAAGAAACCTAAAGTCTCTGCAACAATCTGGGTTATTTGGGATTGGCATGGGACCCCTTTCACCAACCACTCAATTGGATGTAACATACTCCTAGTACTGGATACATTGGTTTGTGCCAAGAGATAGCCAGATGGGAATCTCTTTCCCTCATTATTTGGATACGTAAGTAAGATCACGTTCATATATTTTAGGAAGTTTCTTTCTGTTGCTCTTGCTACCAAATTTTTTGAGAATCACTTTAGATTCACCACAGATTAAATAGAAAATTAGGTCATCTCTTGATGCTCTTAGTCTTTTTAATTGAATAATTTAATTTAAAAATATGAACTCAAAAAGGGAAGCTTCAGAGCCAGGTACAGTGGCATATACCTTTAATTCCAGCACTGGGTGTCAAAAGCAAGCAGATAAATGTGAGTTCAAGGATTTCAAGGCCATCCTGGTCTATATAGTGATTCCAGGCAAGGACTACATGATTAGTCTATCTCCAGGTAGACTAGATAGACCAGAGTTCATAAGTTATAACTTAAAACTCACAGGAGAATGGAAATGGAAAAAGTAGAAAAGAGAAGATAGGGAGAAAGAAAGAAAGAAAGAAAGAAAGAAAGAAAGAAAGAAAGAAAGAAAGAAAGAAAGAAAGAAAGAAAGAAAGAAAATGTTTGAGAGAAAGGAAGAGAAGGAGGAGGAGGAGGAGTAGGGGAGAGGGAGGCAGGCAGAGAAATTGCTTGTAAGCAGTGACATAGACAAAAAGGAAGGGTGCTAAGGTTCTGCCTGGTATCTTAAAGGAAATGACAGAATAATTTTTTAAATGTTATGCCTTTAAGAATCCTGAGTCAGTCATGATCCAGAAAGGGAAAGCAGTAACACAGGGCCTCATATTCGCCCCACAGTAAATGTAAAAAGGGTAGGTGTTCTGGAAGGAAAAATGGTTTCTCTCAGTAATTAATAGGATAATTTTTCTTCCTTTCTCTTTATCATGGCTTAAGATGGATCCACCTTCGTGAAGGTGGATACTTGCTCGGATATCAACCTGTGCAATAGCAATATCAGGTCTCCAACAGACAAGATACTCCATTCTCATATCCAGAGGGAATTAATGTTTGCTTGATGGGTCTTTGCTCTTATAATAATATGATATTCTAGACAACACTTGAGATTTTGAATTTACATTATAATTTATATGCATAGAATAGTCAAATGCATAGTTCCATTGTGGATCAGTGAGTGATTAGTGCTATGACAACTCACAAAATAAATGGGTGTAGTGTTTAAGGGTGGATACTTATCTCCTATTCAATAAACGTCTGAGACAGAAGACAACTATAAAGAGAAGTAAAACTATAGGAATTTTGAATAGTATGATGTGAATTTTTTAACAGTAGTTAAAAAAGCCATCCTTAACAAAAAAGTTTTAAGTGTAAGCAACTTAAATTGTAAATGGGACTAAAAAAGAATTCCAGGACGTTAGAGGAACATAAAATGTTACACAAAATAAAGTGACAAATGATTTGGGCCTTCTGTCATATCAATCAGTATGAAATGCATGCTATGATGCTATCAGAATATGAGCTAATGTGCCACATTAGCTCTTATCAACAATACTATTCATTATGGAAATAATTATAATAGATTTTTTTCTGGCAGCAAGAGTGCTCTCATTTCCCTTAGGCATAAGAGCTTTTCTAAACTGATTTTATTTTATTTTTCTTTCTTTAAGTATTACAGCTCACTCACAATGTCCATGATGCATTATTTTGAATTCCTAGGTTAGATAATATTCTTTTTTTTTTAATTGGGATTGAAGCAATCCCACTAAAATCAGGGTCTAGACAAGGCTGCCATCTCTCTCCATATCTTTTCAATATAGTACTTGAAGTTCTAGCTAGAGCAAGGAGGTCAAAGGTATACAAATTGGAAAGGAAGAAGTCAAGTTATCACTATAGTATACTTAAGTGACCCCCCAAAAAAAACTTCACCAGAGAACTCCTACAGCTGATAAACAACTTCAACAATGTGACTGGTAATAAAATCAATTCAAGCAACTCAGTTGCCTTCCTATACTCAAAGGATAAGCAGGCTGAGAAAGAAGTTAGGGAAATGACACCCTTCACAATAGCCACAAACAATATAAAGTATCTTGGTGTGACTCTAACTAAACAAGTGAATGATCTAAACGACAAGAACTTCAGGTCTCTGAAGAAGGAAATCGAAGAAGACCTCAGAAAATAGAAAATCTTCCATGCTCTTGGATTGGCAGGATTAATATAGTTAAAATGGCCATCTTGCCAAAAGCCAATCTACAGATTCAATGAAATCCCCATCAAAATCCCAACTCAGTTCTTCATAGAGTTAGAAAAAGCAATTCTTAAATTCATCTGGAATAACAAAAAACTCAGGATAGCTAAAACTATTCTTAACTGGTCACCTGATCTTTGACAAAGGAGAGGAAAATATTCAGTGGAAAAAAAGATAGCCTTTTCAACAAATGGTACTGGTTCAATTGGATGTCAGCATCAATTCGCAAAAGAATGCGAATTGATCCATTCTTATCTTCTTGTACTAAACTCAACTCCAAATGGATCAAGGACCGCCACATAAAACCAGACACACTGATAATATTCTTAAATGACAACTGAAATTACATCTAGCATCAATATGCTCTTCTATGTACTGTAATCTTGCCATTAAACCATGTAAAATGAAGTATATTTCTTCACTACCTTGATCCAACCTAGACTCTGATGGCTTTGACAAACAGAACACGTTGAGAACGTGATGAACACAAATGTTCCCCTTTCATTGTAGAGGTGGACCAATCATACCAGGCACATATATAACAGATATTGAGTGTGTAGCTTAGTGCCATCCTCCTGAACTATTTCTAGCCCTCAAGATGAACCCTATAACAGTAATGGCTTTATTACTATGTATTAAAATATCATGTCTCTGTTGGGCAGAAGAGGTACAATAAAATGGTTAAGTCTATAATGGCATTAAATCTAATCATTCTGAATAGCAAGGCATCTCTATTTCATATTTTGAGCTTTCTGTCTTATATTCTAGGGTGGTGCTAATCAGAGCATAAGAAAATTTGTACATACTAAAGATTTTACAATACCTTCTTTGTTCTCTATATTTCTGAATTTTATGCTGACAATGCTGTGCTTCTAAGATCCAAAATACATGAGAAATCAGACATATCAAAATTCCAGTAAAGTGGTTATTGTATAAAATATTATCTCTTAAGATAATCTAAGTATAGCTTAATGTTGATGTAAGATAATGATCTATTAAATTTCATTTAAAATACATTCTTTTGTAAATAGTGGACCTTTTGTTTTGTTTGTTTGTTGGTCTATTTTCAAAGAGAATTTTTTTTAAAAGATTTATTTATTTATTTTATGCATTTGAGTACATAGTAGTTATCGTCAGACACACCAGAAGAGAGCATCAGATCCCATTACAGATGGCTGTAAACCACAATATGGGAATTGAACTCATGACCTCTGAAAGAGTATTCAGTTCTCTTTACCACTGGGCCACCTCTCCAGCTCAAGGACACTGTTTTAATAGATTTAAACTAATGATAAACATTTATGCAGATGTTACAGAATGATCCACAATAGGATGATAATTGTTGCATGCATTTGTTTGCTCCATTCATAGTACTTTTCCATCAATATTCATGAAATCATTAGAATACATAGAAATTACTAGAAAAAATTCAATGAGGCTAAATTAGACCACATCAAAAAGAAGATATTTTGAAATTATAACATTCAGCATATGTCAAATTTAGGTATAAGTATATTCCTAATGGTGTATTTTTTTTCATTTTGAAGTGTCAACATTTCTAAGAAAGAGAGAAGGAGGGAGAAAAGGATGGAAGAAGAGAAAGAGCTGCTGTTTACCACCAATGTAGGTGCCTAACCCACTGCACCCGTACGGTTACTGTGGCATGACTATTATTGTTATAGTTCATATGTGATATAGCTTGCTAGGACTAATGTTCACCTCCCTCCTTTGGGGGGTTGCATAGGGGCTTCTGGTACTATGAACACTAGCATTCAAGGGTAATGGTTTCAGGCCAGTTCTAGCTCAGGGGCCTCTTGGTATTGTGCCCAAAGTTCAATCTTCAACAATAGAGACTTGCCTTTAGTCTCCGAGAATTAACCAAGGGATTGCAATATCATATAATGTTTTGAGACTCTCTTAAAAAAAAAAAACAAAATAAGAAGGCCTCCCTGTTTGGTGTTAGAGTTTTGTAGGTTAGTTTTATATCTGTATGAATATGTCTATAATGTGCTTATGTATATGTATGTACACATTCACACATGTAGTTATTTGGGAGAGATAGCTAATATTATGATGCCTCATGCATTTTCAGATATCATTACTACTATTTTACCATCTTTCATTCTTCTCTTGTATTTACCTCCCTTCTCCCTCTCTAATTATAGCCTGCTGTTTTCCAAATACCCCATTGGTCACATTTCTTGTGCTCTCCCATTCATACCTTTTGAAATGGTCCCTTTTTAGTTTCCTGATCTCTGAAGTAACTCTGGGATATGTAAACAATTTCATCTGAAGGTTTGGTGCTAGGAGCCTCAAGTGGAAAAGAGAAACATGGTATTTGTTTCTCTGGCTCTTTGTTGGCTCACTCAATATGGATACTTTCTCATCCCATCTATTTACCTGAAAAGTTTATGATTTCATTTTTCTTCACAGCTGAATAGTATTCTGTAATGTTTATTACCACATTTTTATTATTCATTCATCAGTAAAAGACATTTAGGTTACTTCCACTTCCATGTGTGGAGAAGCAATATCCATGTGAAGAAGGATATCAATCCTTTAGACAGATGCTGAGAAGTTTTTGGATAATAGCCTCACTGATTTCCATTAATCAGACACTTCTAACATTCTTATAGATCTACAGCATTATATTCTGTTTCCTCTGGGAAAAAAGTCTTTGAAATTTTTACCAAATAGATGAAACATTAAAAATATCAAGCTCAAGATATTTATCTCAAGATTTCTACATGTTTATAGCATACAAATAACCCTTAATTTTAAACTAAATTTACATCATTTTGTACATTCTGTGCTTTCTATTTATGTATGATAATACTTTTTAAACATTGAACTACCTTAAGTGTGATGCATTTTGTCACTTTTATATTCTCTACTTGGAATAGTAAATATAATATTAAAGTTCTAGGACCAAGCAATCTTGAAGTTTACTATAATTTTTCAATGATTTAAAATAGGACAATATCATTTAATGTAATAATTTGAATAGTTTTATAATAAAAATATTTACTATGCAAGGTATAATGGTACTTTGCATGGTGTAAATTAATGTGAAGAATTCCTGCTTGGGTATATATATATATTCGTGATAACTAAATATTATTTAGATAGATATATTGATGCAATATAGATAGATGATTGACAGATGATAGACAGATCTTCAGGCAATGCTATCCTTGAGAGAGTAATAGTTCTTAAAAACAACTTATTGAGAAAGATTTTAAATTAGCAAGTTAAATTTTAATAAATGATACAATAGAAAGAATATTTATTACAAATCTCTCTTGGGGAGATTTAAATTTGGCAAAAAGTAAATAAACATTTTGGGAAAAATTTGTGAGCGAAAGAAGAGAGAAAGAACAATTAAGAAAGTATTGTAAAGTTATTTAAACTACTTCAAAATAAGTTGTATTTATTTTTCATACACCAAGCTCTATTTTCTATCATTTCTAAGAAATAAATGAATTCTTCTTAATGCTTATTAATGTGGCCTTTGATAGAAACTTATATATGGCATTGTAAAGATAGACAGTAGTTTTGACAATATCATAGGGCAATATGTCAGTTCGTGTTAAAATACAACATCGGTATTACAAGCTGAAAAATATTTACCTATAAAAATAATGTAAAATATTTGTTTTTAATGTTCAGTAAATCTTATTTATTTAAAATTCTATAGTTATTGCAACTTGTTTCCCCAAAGCTTCATTATTTAGTCTCAAGGTTATTTTATTATAGTCCAAGGAGAGGTGATTCTAAACTAGAAAACTTCCATTAAACTGGAACATACTGAGTGTATGTTACACACACAGTTTTTTTGTTGTTGTTTGGGTTTTTTTTTTTTTTTTTTTTTTTTTTGAGACAGGGCTTCACTGTGTAGCCCTGGCTGTCCTGGAATTCACTCTGTAGACCAGGCTGGCTTCAAACTCAGAAATCTTCCTGCCTCTGCCTCCCAACTACTGGGATTAAAGAAGTGCGCCACCACTGCCTGGCTTCACACACCATTTTAAAGAAAGAGGCAAGATAATTATATAAACTCCAAAGCTAAGTATACCCAGTTACTGTAAATATTTATTTTTTAATAAAAATAAAAATAGGGAGAAGAGAATGAAAGTGTGAAGGGGAAAGAAATAAAGGTATTCAATATATATATATATATATATATATATATATATACGTCATTATAATATAAATAATATTATACATATATGTATAGTATATATTATATAGAATGATATACAAACATATAGGTTATTATAATTTTCATATATTTTATGATTTGTGTTTTTCTAATTAACAATAATATTATTTATTAAAAATAAATATGGTCAAATAAAATGAAACAAAGAAGGATAATTTTGTCAAATTATAACAAGAAAATTATTTAAAAATAAAGATGGACTCATAAAGCTAAAAAAAAAATACCTCAAAAATTTCTTGCCCACATTAGCACCTACAAATGGATGAATGGTTATTTAATTGTAACATGGTTGTATTCACTACAGAATAGATGGGATATTGATGTGTGATCCTATTCCTGAAGAGACAGAAACAATGAGCAGCATATGTTCTTCCCAGAAAAGGACCAACATCTGTCAAAATTATAGATACCACCAAAGATCAATTTCGTGACTCTAAAATTTTTACTGGGATTGCTTACAGGAATATAGAAGAGTGGTTACATATAGGAGCCAAAATGACACAAAAATAACCCACATAAGCATTTGTGACAGCTCACCTGGAAACCAGGAAACATCCTGCAAAATCTGCACATGGCTGAATAGGTTGGAGAGTCACCTGTCCAGAGAGCTCAGTTCTGAGTTTGGGACAGTGAGGTGGATCTCTGTTTCTTCTAAGCAGACTGGCTCCTTCCTGGTATCTGAAAGTATCTCTTAACAGTGCTTACAGTTTAAATATGCTGAGGAGGAGGGAGCTTAGAGAATCTGGTAAGTTTCAGGGACTTCCTAAAACTTTACACCTTTACAGTGTCTGTTTCTTTGTTTCTGGAACTTAATAAGTTTCCCTGGGGGGTGGGTGGGAGTGGGGTGGAAAGCTTCAACTTCCTTCAGAACATTATGTAGATTACCTTTTTCTTGTATATTTGAGATTATAATTTAAGTACATTATCTCTCCCTTCTCTGCTCTACCTCCAAACATGCTACACAGCCCTCCTTGTTCTTGTTCAAGTTCAAGGTTATTTATGTGTTAATTGGTATTACAATTCTTAGCATGTCACATAGGATGCCTAGAGGCTGATTTTTTGGAGGCATTTATTTTCTTAACTGATGTTCCCTCCTCTCAGGTGACTTTAGCTTGTGTCAATTTCAAAAAAACAATCCAGCACATGTTAACTATATAGAAGCTGGCTGATACATGGTACATTTCTTATTTTGATATTTGGGATAATAAGTAATCCTGTATTTATGCATAAAGGTGATTTCAATTTCTTGAAATTTATAAATTTATAATTAATGTACTCTTAAGACAAGTAACATAAAAGTACTTTAAAGCTCTGGGTAGTACTTATCTGAGATTCTATCAGCTACAATGTGAGGAATCAATACTTCATCATAACAGGATGAGCTAGCATCAATGATCCAGAAATGGCTTAATCTGTAACTACTAAATTTATTTACTGACTACAGATCTCTTTATTGACTTACATTTCAGGAACATTTAGGTTAAAAAAAAAAAAAAACTATAAATAAATAGCAGAAAATGTTACTGAAGACCTATCAGTTAACCTCTGTATTCATATGTAGATAAAATGTAGATATCGAATGTCCTAAACAATATTCTTGCTGATGAATTATATTATTGTATAAATACACATTTCTAAGTATTAAAGTCTCCATTAAAAATTTATGAGATGGAATGCAGTATAAAAATTCTTAATAGATATAGTCACTTACTCAGGACATATTAAGCCTTCATCTGACACACTTAGAGCAATGAGTTGCACAGTCAACATCAGACAGAAGTCAGGTGGGATGGTAGTGGTGGGGTAAGGGCATCCTCATGGAGACAGGGGAGTGAGGAGGAGGTGTGGGATGTGGAATAGTCAAAGGGTGGACCTGGAGGGTGATAAAATCTGGAGTGTAAAACAAGAAGATTAAATACAATTAAAATAAAACAATATATAATACTCTATGGATCACCTACTTCACAACAAAACTTCACAACAAAATAGGAGCTGCCATCCCGAAATGGATTGGGGAAATATCACAAGGTAGCACACCTTGATAAAGAGCTATAAGTAAAAAATGCCTTCCAATAGGACACGAATTTCTCTACTTCACAGCTATTTTCTCTGAAGTGGTAGAAGATATTAGAGATGTTTACCAGAACAGTATGTTTTCAAAAGTATTTGAAAGCAGGCTCATGAGCATTAAGGTGATTAGTCACTAAGAAATTACACCACTTAATTTTATTTATAAATAGCTATTTTCTAAAAAAAAAAAAAAATTGTACTTTGCCCATATTCACATAACTTTGATGCATTATTAATTCATTATCTATTTTGTACCAAGAAAGCAAGTCTTAGTTTTCAACCAATACCTCTGATATTTCTATCATGGGGTAATTAATGGTGATACTATCATAACAATTTTAATAGTTTAGAATGGTCAAACACATAAAAGAATTACTAAAAATACGCCTTAGTACACACAAATAAGCGTAGTTATAAACTAAATAAAGGCACAGAAATATAAAGTATTTGTTCTTTATTTTATTTATAGATATATAGTACATATATTACATATAATAATATATACTATAGTATATAATATACATATATACATATATGTGTGTATACATAGACAAATATGTGTATATATAAATTATATATTTATCATGTATTATATACATATGTACATATTGTACATATATATTTCTTTCTAGATCTGGGTTACCTCACTAAATATGTATTTTATATATATATATAAAATACATATTATGAGCATATATAATATATATTATGAGTGAGAGCACCTTAACTGATACTCTATCTTTTTGAAATTTAAATGACCTAAAAAGAAAAGAAAACATCACCTAACTTCAATCACCTGATTGCTTATGAATTAAAAATGTTTGTGTTCTGTGTCAAAACACATATTAGATAACATCTTCAATATATGATAGATTGTGTGTAGGTTTATGCATGACACAGCCTGAATATGAAGGTCATATGATAGCTTTTCTCAACTTGGCAATGACTAACCAGTGGAATTCTGGAACTGAATTCAAGTTGTCAGAGTTACAAAGAAAGATATTTTACTCAGTTAAATATCTCCAGCCAAAGTTAATGAAATCCCAACAGTAGGGAGAGAGGACTTATAAAGCCCACCTCCAGCAGGAAGACGGCATCAAAAGAGGGAGAGGGGGGCCATCCCACAATCATAGCTCTGACCCATAAGTGTTCCTGTATGAAAGAATTATAGGGATGGAAATGGAAAGGAGCCTGAGGAAAAGAAGGTCCAACTAAGTTAGATCTAAGGATCTAACTCAAGGAGAGGAGTAATAACACTATTACTGAGGCTATGGAGCGCTCACAGAAAGGGACCTAGCATGACTGCACTTTTCTGTAATACCAGGTAAAAATAAAAAAAAAAATCAATGACTTGAAATATCACAAGCCTGTAATTGAACTTACTTCTGAGATTAAGCAGAATAGATATGTTGTAAACTCTTCCAATTATACATTTTTATATTTATAACCTTTTTCTGTGAACAAAAATGTAAGGTACAAAAGTATAAATGGGGCTTTTTGGAAAGGAGGTCTATATAAGTAGGAGAACTAAGAGGCTGTAACAGGCGATTAGTATGCTTACAATACAATGTAAATTTTGAAAAAGTAAGGTAATGTCACGAAAAACCTTTAATAACTACACTTTAAATCAACCTTTAAGGATTTCCCTCTGTGAACTGTAAATGTTTTAGTCTATTACATAGAGCAAAGGTCTTGGTTCCATGCTGCCTAGCATTGTGACTGATATATTTATTTAGTATTCCAAAAATTGAAGACTTAAAGAAAAAAGACTGAGACTAGAAAAGAAGACATTATTATCAAAACTAAAAATAATAATAATCAAAACCACAAATGTACTAAACAAAGAAAGAATACTTAGGGCAGTAAGAGAAAAAGGGCAAGTAACATAGAAAGGAAGACCTATCAGAATCACAGCAGACTTCTCACCAGAGACCATGAAAGCTAGAAGATCCTGGGCGGAGCTCATGCAGACTCTAAGAGAAAACAAATGTCAGCCAAGACTACTATACCCAGCAAAACTCTCAATCACAATAGATGGAGAAACCAAGATATTCCGTGACAAAACCAAATTTACACAATATCTTTCCACAAACCCAGCCCTACAGAGGATAATACGGGGAAAACACCATTACAACGAGGGAAACTATACCCTGGAAAAAGCAGGATATTAAGCTTCTTTCATCAAACCCAAAAGAAGATAACCACACACGTATAAAAGAAGATTCGCAGAAGAATGCGAATCGATCCATTCTGATCTCCTTGTACCAAGCTCAACTCCAAGTGGATCAAGGACCTCCACATAAAACCTGACACACTGAAACTAATAGAAAAGAAACTGGGGAAGACCCTTGAGGACATGAGCACAGGGGAAAAGTTCCTGAATAGAACACCAATAGCTTATGCTCTAAGATCAAGAATTGACAAATGGGACCTCATAAAACTACAAAGTTTCTATAAGGCAAATGACACTGTCAAAAGGACAAAACATCAACCAACAGATTGGGAAAGGATCTTCACCAACCCTAAATCCGACAGAGGGCTAATATCTAATATATACAAAGAACTCAAGAAGGTAGAACACAGAGAATCAAATAACCCCATTAAAAAGTGGGGTATAGAGCTAAACAAAGAATTTTCACATGAAGAACATCTGAGGGCTGAGAAACACCTTAAGAAATGTTCAACATCATTAATCATTAGGGAAATGCAAATCAAAACAACCTTGATATTTCACCTCACACCAGTCAGAATGGCTAAGGTCAAAAACTCAGGAGACAGCAGGTGTTGGCAAGGAAGTGGAGAAAGAGGAACACTCCTCCACTGCTGGTGGGATTGCAAGATGGTGCAACCACTTTGGAAATCAGTCTGACGGTTCCTCCGAAAACTGGGCACCTCACTTCCAGAAGATCCTGCTATACCACTCCTGGGTATATACCCAGAGGATTCTTCGGCATGCAATAAGGACACATGCTCCACTATGTTCATAGCAGCCCTATTTGTAGTAGCCAGAAGCTGGAAAGAACCTAGGTGTCCTTCAACAGAGGAATGGATACAGAAAATGAGGTATATTTACACAATGGAGTACTATTCAACCATTAGAAACAATGAATTCATGAAATTCTTAGACAAATGGATGGAGCTAGAGAACATCATACTAAGTGAGGTAACAGAGTCTCAAAAGATCAATCATGGTATGCACTCACTGATAAGTGGGTATTAACCTAGAAATTTGGAATACCCAAGACATAAGGCACATATTAAATGATGTCCAAAAAGAATGGAGGATTGGCCCCTGGTTCTGGAAAGACTCAATGCAACAGTATAGGGGAATACCACAACAGGGCAGTGGGAAGGGGGAGAAAAGAGGGCTTATGGGACTTGCGGGGAGTGGGGACCCAGAAAAGGGGAAATCATTTGAAATATAAATAAAAAATATATATCAATAAAGGAAAAAAAACTAAAAAAAAACCAAAAAACAACAACTACAACAAAAAAAAACCACGAAAGGTTAAATACCTAAAACAAAACTGTAGAAATTATTAGGAATTCAGATAAATAATTATATGACTATTTCTATAAGTTCATAGAATTATATTTTTAATTTACTGTAAAAATATCAACTAAATAAAATATAAATTAAAAATGAACTTTTTTGTTCTTTTAAATAGTATTATCTATAATATATGCTATTATTTAAGTAACATATTTTATATAAAATAATATATTTTAGAATAAGAGAGCTATGAGTATGAGCTATTATCATAAATATAAAATACAGAATTTTTTATTCATATGTTATATATAACTGGAGCATGTTTGGAGGAGTCACTATTTCATGTTAGATTAGCAGACTATATACCCTGGGCAAGAAAATTTTCTAAGAGATGACATTATGTTTGCAGCAAAGGGAACATTACATCCCTGTCTAGCTGGAATTTAGATGAACACTGGCATGCCAGCAATTATGTCAGCTCAATCAATGAATATAAGTTCATAATGCAGTAGAAAGGTTGACTGGAAATCCAAACTCACTTTCAAACAATTAATATTCAGAGCCACAGTCTTGATGAACTTAGTCAAGATGCATTTAAATGTAATGCTTAGTAAGGAACATTAAATAGGAACAATACAGATATAACCATTTAGTTTATTATAACTTGCAGGAATATAATAAAATTATTTTACATTCCTGTGTTTAAAATTATAAAATACAAACTTGCTAATTCCCTCAAAATGTTGAATATATTTAACACAATTGAAATTATGATGACTTATCTTTAATATTATAAAAGAGTCTAAGTTCATATACAGTAATAAATGAAATAGAATGAAGATAAATATATTACCTAATGATTTCAAATTAAGGGATGTAAAGCTCAATTCTGATATTCATATTTATCAAACATATAAGAAAGTATCATAACACACAACATTCATCCTAGAACCTGAAAACATAGACATTAAAATAATTTTATGCTTTTCCTCTCAAGTTTTCAGATTAAAAACAAAGGATTTATTTGATTGGCACAGATGGGGTGATTGCCATACCCACAGAGATGTCAAAGGAATATAATTATTTTCATCAATATATGCATTCCTTGTTAACATCTACGAAGTGTAGACATACTTCCAAACTGTAATTTCTACTTCTTGAGATGTATTATAAAGAAACATTCACATTTCAACACAATAGATATTTACAAAGCTCTTGGTGCAGAGAATTAGTTGAAAGTAGGTTGCATGAATTATGTAATAATGTTACATATATTTAAATCATATTAACATAAATGAGTTTCAATTTCAGAAATTGCTCAAGGTATATTAAGTGAATAAGATTGTGTAACCCAAGTTCCTGAGAAGAAAACATACAGATCTCTATAACTGTAAGAGTGTTAACTGAGAAAGTGTTAACTGCAGAATTTTTGTTGTGCTGATAAAGCGAAGATTTGTTTTCTGTTTTTGTTTTCATTATTGTTCTCAATTTCAGTATGGAATATTCCATAGTCTCTGCATTTTCTACTGTAATTATGCAATAATGAGCTTTTCATAAGAAATAATCACCAAAAAGACTCACTACAGAGACATTTATAGCTGTTAAAGGAACCCAGTGTAGTTGCATTGGGATTGATCACTGGCTTCCTAAATCCCTTGGGAACTTGTGAGAAACGAAGTTGCAGAATGTTTTAAAGTGCATTCAAAGATAGAGGTAGAAAGGATTTTATTCATTCTTTTAGGATACTCAGGTGCCACTTAAGCATTTTGTCAGGATCATTTAAAATGTCTACTTGGGGACCGTGAGAGCACTAATTACACAGGGTGACGCGATAAAATTAACACACTTCCTTTACCAAGCAGCTTATTCTGGAATTAAGCTGGCTCAGAGGACTACCTTGGCACTGTTTTAAGAGCACGTCAGCAAGACCACCCATGTACTTAAAGATTCCACAGCAGAGTTTGGCAAGACCAATTTATAAGTTTAAGTAAAAGGTTAAGAAAAGTTCTGGTCTTCTTACTCAACCCAAGAGATACAAAAGCACTAGTGTTTGTGCTCATGGTCCAGTAAGCAAGAAAGTGTTTTACAATCCCTTAGAAATACTGCAGTCCCAGCACGGTGCTTATGTGCGGGTGAAGAAAGAAGAGAGTGAAAATCAATTGGAGAAGTTTAACAATGAGAATGACTTTCTGAGGTTAGACCCAATGAAAACTGAATCAGTGAATAGGAAAACTACGTGATGGAGGTCAACTCCAATAAAACTCCATTTTTGAGTTATTAGAATAATTGCAAACTGTTACTGGCTGCTTTCCAACTGGGATGCAGGCATTTCTTGTTTCTTTCAAGTATCCCACTGTTCAGGGTTACAGGTCCTGTACTGTATGGAATCATGTGTTCACATGAACAATATGGTAAGTGACACATTTGTCCATGAGGGCAGTTAAAACTGTAATAACTTTGCTATTTCCATACACTCTGTTTGCAAATTAACTTGTATTATTTACTATGCCCCAAAGTCTTCTGTAGAACTCTCAGTGAAGAATATGAACTACCCCACTGCTTTCATGAGGAATGTATCTGTGAATGGCTAGTTTTCACTCAAAGAATATATTCATGAATGGAAAGATATCACATGTTCTAAAAGGCCCAGAAACACAGGACTTGCTATGAGAAACATCAGTATTTAACCAGGACTTCAGTATAACAGTATATTCTTTATAAACAATAAACGGTGTCATTTAGCATTCCATTGTCAAGACGATCCACTCACTCACTCACCCACCCATCTACCCCCATACTCATTCCCTCACTCATTCATGCTTTTAACAAATACCTATGACTGTACACTGTGTCCCTGTTTTCCATGTCTCTGCAGTAAAAGACAATAAAGACTGCCATGCACATTCTCTTAGTACATAAAGAGAAAACATATAGTCAACCCCCCTACACAAAACCAGTGTTAATAAGATGCTGAAAAAGCAATATTTATTTTAAGATACAATAGTGAAAATGTGTTGTTTTATTTTATAGAATTCTTCAGAATATTAAATTATCTTTCACCTAGGTAGAAAAATTACTGTTTCTATATTGTATTGAAGTAACAGTTTAAAATGAAAAAATAAGCCTGGCTCTTTTAAATATACAAGATTTATGTATGTAGTGCCTGAGTGAACTTTGCGTTGTTTTTTTATTGATTAAGTTATTTACTTTACATCCTAACTGCAGCTTCCCCTCCCTCCTCTCCTCTCAGGACTACCCTCCCCACTCACTGTCTCCTCCCTTGAATATCAACCAGTCTTGGCATATAAAGTTGCCATAGGACTAGGTACATGTTTACTTTTAATTTCTGTTTCTTTCAGTATTATATTTACAAAAGACATAATTGTACTTTTAAGACTGGACAGAAAGTATAATAGAAAAGGTTTCTACTGATATAGGGTTGGTGAAGATCTTTTTCCAATTTGTTGGTTGCCGTTTTGTCCTTTTGACAATGTCCTTTGCCTTACAGAAACTTTGTAATTTTATGAGGTCCCATTTGTCAATTCTTGATCTTAGAGCATAAGCTATTAGTGTTCTGTTCTGGAAATTTTCCCTTGTGCCCATGTCCTCAAGGGTTTTCCCCAGTTTCTTTTCCATTAGTTTCAGTGTGTCTGGTTTTACATGGAGGTCCTTGATCCACTTGGAGTTGAGCTTAGTACAAGGAGATAAGAATGGATCAATTCGAATTCTCTTGCATGCTCACCTCCAGTTGAACCAGCACCATTTATTGAAAAGGATGTCTTTTTTCCACTGGATGTATTCAGCTCCTTTGTCAAAGATCAAGTGACCATAGGTGTGTGGGTTCATTTCTGGGTCTTCAATTCTATTCCATTGGTCCACTTGTCTGTCACTGTGCCAATACCATGCAGCTTTTTTTTTTTTTTTTTTTTTATTTGATATAATTTATTTACATTTCAAATGATTTCCCCTTTTCTAGCCCCCCCCCACTCCCCGAAAGTCCCGTAAGCCCCCTTCTCTTCCCCTGTCCTCCCTCCCACCCCTTCCCAGTTCCCCGTTCTGGTTTTGCCAAATACTGTTTCACTGAGTCTTTCCAGAACCAGGGACCACTCCTGCTTTCTTCTTGTACCTCATTTGATGTGTGGATTATGTTTTGGGTATTCCAGTTTTCTAGGTTAATAACCACTTATTAGTGAGTGCATACCATGATTCACCTTTTGAGTCTGGGTTACCTCACTTAGTATGATGTTCTCTAGCTCCATCCATTTGCCTAAGAATTTCATGAATTCATTGTTTCTAATGGCTGAATAGTACTCCATTGTGTAGATATACCACATTTTTTGTATCCACTCTTCTGTTGAGGGATACCTGGGTTCTTTCCAGCATGCCCTAAGAGCAAGAATTGACAAATGGGACCTCATAAGGTTACAGAGTTTCTGTAAGGCAAAGGTCACCATCAAGAGGACAGATCGGCAACCAACAAATTGGGAAAAGATCTTCACCAATCCTACAGCAGCTTTTAACACTATTGCTCTGTAGTATTGCTTGAGGTCTGGGATACTGCTTCCGCCAGAAGTTCTTTTACTGTTGAGAATAGTTTTAGCTCTCCTGGGATTTTTGTTATTCCAGATGAATTTGAGAATTGCTTTTTCTAACTCTGTGAAGAACTGAGTTGGGATTTTGATGGGGATTGCGTGGAATCTGTATATTGCTTTTGGCAAGATGGTCATTTTAACTATATTAATCCTGCCAATCCATGAGCATGGAAGATCTTTCCATTTTCTGAGGTCTTCTTCAATTTCCTTCTTCAGAGACCTGAAGTTCTTGTCTTATAGATCTTTCACTTGTTTGGTGAGAGTCACACCAAGATACTTTATATTGTTTGTGTCTATTGTGAAGGGTGTCACGTCCCTAACTTCTTTCTCAGCCTGCTTATCCTTTGAGTATAGGAAGGCAACTGATTTGCTTGAGTTGATTTTATAACCAGCCACTTTGCTGAAGTTGTTTATCATCTGTAGGAGTTCTCTGGTGGAGTTTTTTGGGTCACTTAATTATACTATCATATCATCTGCAAATAGTGATAATTTAACTTCTTCCTTTCCAATTTGTATCCCTTTGACCTCCTTATGTTGTCTAATTGCTCTAGCTAGAACTTCAAGTACTATACTGAAAAGATATGGAGAGAGAGGGGGCAGCCTTGTCTAGTCCCTGATTTTAGTAGGATTGCTTCAAGTTTCTCTCCATTTAGTTTGATGTTGGCTATTGGTTTGCTGTATATTGCTTTAACTATGTTTAGGTATGGGCCTTGAATTCCTGTTCTTTCCAAGTCTTTTAGCATGAAAGGATGCTGAATTTTGTCAAATGATTTTTCAGCATCTAATGAAATGATCATATGGTTTTTTTCCTTTGAGTTTGTTTATGTAGTGGATAGCATTTATGGATTTCCTTATATTGAACCATCCCTGCATCCCTGGGATGAAGCCTACTTGATCATGGTGGATGATCGTTTTGATGTGTTCTTGGATCCAGTTGGCAAGAATTTTATTTAGTATTTTTGCATCGATATTCATAAGGGAAATTGGCCTGAAGTTCTCTTTCTTTGTTGGATCTTTGTGTGGTTTTGGTGTCAGCTTAATTGTAGCTTTGTAGAATGCGTTGGGTAGTGTTCCTTCTGTTTCTATTTTGTGGAATAGTTTGAAGAGTATTGGTGTTAAGTCTTCTTTGAAGGTCTGATAGAATTCTGCACTGAAGCCAATATATACAAAGAACTCAAGAAGTTAGAGCCCAGGGAACCAAATAACCCTATTAAAAATGGGGTACAGATCTAAACAAAGAATTTTCACCTGAAGAAATTTGGATGGCTGAGAAGCACCTTAATAAATGCTCAACATCATTAGTCATTAGGGAAATGCAAATCAAAACAACCCTGAGATTTCACCTCACACCAGTCAGAATGGCTAAGGTTAAAAACTCAGAAGACAGCAGGTGTTGGCAAGGATGTGGAAAAAGAGGAACACTCCTCCACCTCTGGTGGGGTTGTAAGATGGTACAACCACTTTGGAAATCAGTCTGGCGGTTCCTAAGAAAACTGGACATGACACTTCCGGAGGACCCTGCTATACCTCTCCTGGGCATATACCCAGAGGATTCCCCGCATGCAATAAGGACAAATACTTCATAGCAGCCTTATTTATAATAGCCAGAAGCTGGAAAGATCCCAGATGTCCCTCAATGGAGGAATGGATACAGAAAATGTGGTATATTTACACAATGGAATACTACTCAGCAATTAAAAACAATGAAATCATGAAATTTTTAGGCAAATGGTTGGAACAGGAAAATATCTTCCTAAGTGAGGTAACCCAAGCACAAAAGAATACACATGGAATGCAATCTCTGATAAGTGGATATTAATTAGCCCAGAACCTCTGAATACCCAAGGCACAATTAGCATAACAAATGACTCCCATGAAGAAGGAAGGAAAGGCCCCTGATCCTGGAAAGGCTTGATCTAGCATTGTAGGGGAGTTCCAGGATAGAGAAAAAGGAGGGAGGTGATCGGAGAATGGGTGGCAGAAGAAGGCTTATGGGACACATGGGGAGAGGGGTACTGGGAAAGGGAAAATCATTTGAAACGTAAACAAATAATATAGAAAATAAAAAGAAAAATAAAAAAAAAGTTTTCTACTAACAGAGAAAGCAGAAGGCAGATGGTGTAAGCAATTCTAAAAACTGTAAGCTATTAGTTTTAATAACTAAGCTTTATGAACAGTTTTAGTTCGACCTCAAAGACAAAGTATTTGTTGGAGCAAGTGATTGATCTTTATTTTTTTGTTAATTTTATGTAACTTTGGTTATAGGCCCTGGGAAGCAGTTTTGTTTGCTTTCTGCACTGTTAGAATTTGGGTCCTTGAGGAGAGGAGAAGGGAGAGGGGGAGAGAGAGAGAAAGGAGAGAGAGAGAGAGAGAGAGAGAGAGAGAGAGAGAGAGAGAGAGAGAGAGAGAGAAATATTGAAAAAAACTAATGGAATACCAAGGGATATGTTAACACTGAATTCCCTTTTCTCCTCCAAAAGTCAACTTCGTATGTATACAATATGAAGTATGATGAGATCAAAGTTTTATACTTGAGAAATGTCTGAATATTACATGTAGGTAGTAAAAGTTACTGCCAGAAAAACCTCTACTGTGTTACCTATCTTCTCATGCTCAACACTTGATTCTTGAGAAATGAATTATATGATGCTTAGCATTTCAGAAGGGGTGAAAGAAGAGCTGTGTGGATTCAGGAGGGTTCAGAAGCAGGGGCTGATTTGGGAGGCTGACTCTGTTTCATTGGGCTTTATGAATTATAGCTCTTGAAAACCAACTTTGGATATTACTTTTCATTTACTGTGTATCCCAGAGCAACAGAGAAGGCATCAGCAAAAGCTTGGTGGGATTCAGAGCAATCCTCCCCATTAAATAGCTGCTCACCTTCTCTCTATCCCATCCCTTTCCCTCCACCTGTAGCTCATACCGATTTATATTTCCCTGTTGCATCTGCATATGAATGCTGACTGTTTTAGATAAATACTGTTACCTTCAGATACATGCCACTGTGAAATTTGTTTGAAAGTAGCATTTTGTTTAGAGGCTAAGAATATTTGTCTTATTATTCTAACATGGGATTTATATCCATTTGGCCAATGGAGCTTCCATTTGTCACCTCTGGAACTCTGGATGATTTCTTCTTTCCATGCTCTAAAGTGAGAACATCAGCATCTTTCATGGCTCAGGAATTAAAAGAGCTAACAGAGGGCAAGAGAAGAACATACAGGAAATATTATGGGTTGAATTTATATGTTGCAATTTTAATCACCAGGATGTCTAACTGTACTCTTACTTGAAATGATTCCATTGAAAATGTAGTTAAATAAAGAAGAGATAATGGGTGCGGTTCCCCAATGGAGGAGTTAGAGAAAGGACTGAAGGAGCTGAAGGTGTTTACAGTCCCATAGGAAGAACAGCAATATCAACCAATCAGAGATCCCAGGTTCTAAACTACCAACAAAGAAGTACACATGGAGGGACCCATGGCTCCAGTCACATATGTAGCAGAGGATGGCCTTATCTGGCATCAATGGGAGGAGAAGCTCTTGGTCCTGTGAAGGCTTGATGCCCTAGTGTAGAGGAATGGAAAGGTGGGGAGGTGGGAGTGAATGAGTGGGTGAGTGGGTGATTGGATGGGTCAGTGACTGGGTGAGGGCACACACTCACAGAAGCAGGAGGAGGAGGAATGGTGGTTTCTTGGGGGAAATTGGGAAAGGGGATAATATTTGAAATGTGAAAGAAACTATCAAATAAAAAAATGAAGAAAAAAAAAGAGATCATGGGGATAAACTGTAGTTCAATAGAACTCTGTTCTTATAAATAAGCAATATTCACCAGAAAAGACTAGGGAAATTGGAGGTCAGAGGTCAAGGTGCTAGTACATAAGAAAAGAAATAGTTTAAAAATTTACTCTTCTAATTCTTGAAGCTTCTTGACACTTCTGGAATAGATTTTCCCACAACTCTCAGAAGAAATAAAATTTTCTAGCACCTTGTGTTAGACTTCTAGAATTCAGAAGGATGAAGCAGCATTACCTTTCTCCTTGTTAATCTGCCAGTTTATTGCCTCGTCATGCTGGTGCTAATAAACCAGATGACAGGGTATCAACAAGGTACCAACAAACTAAGGGCTTCTACAGTGATTTTGTTTTTACTAGATCACTGGAAATTCAGAACTTGATGTAGCAGAGACACTCACATTTGATTTCAAAATATGCATCTGAGTACATTTTTCAGAACATACATTAGTAGTTTAAGTTTCTCTATGGTTCAGAACATGACCACACCATGGGCATCTTATTTCTATGTGGGAGAAGCAGTCTCTAGCTTCAAATTTATCTAACACAACATGCCTTAGTGATGTTCTAATGGAAATAGAAGTGATAGCCACATTATCACTAATCAAAGTTTATAATCAAATTTTACTGAGTTATTTATAGGTCTGGTTCATAACCAGATTAGGACATAAACACTTTAAAAACCATAACTGAGTATATATGGTGTAAGGGATCACCACTTTGCCCTGGACAATTTAATAAGTGGTTCCATTACTGGAAGAGGTTAATTCTTCCTCTCCTGGCAGTAGTTAGTTAGTAGGTCTTTGCCTAGGGGTGAGACTACTTGAAATCTCTCTCTTCACTTTAACATGTCTTTTGCTATTGCTCTCATTCTGGTCTTTTTTTTTTTTTTTTATGCAGCCA